>NC_092642.1:46607373-46753884 GCF_039555335.1 Amphiura filiformis | reverse complement strand
TAAAGTATATCGACATGTGAATAAGGCTAGCTTCAGACTCCGTATTGTACGTACAATATTGTATGTACAATACTTTTCGTGACGTCAAAAAGTATTACACGTGCAATAAATATACGTGCCACGACGAGTTGAATCAGATTAAATAACGCGCTATAACCCTGACGGTTCATTGTTTGCTAAATCCAAGCGAGGTCACCAGAAAATCTATGCAAGAGAAATTTCAACTGCTGCTGATGAAAAATCCTAGAGTGCGTTTGGAGGTTTTTTTCTGCACTTTACCAGTAGCCCTAATAAATTCATAAAACAATAAAAATCAAATAAAGATTTAGGGCAAATGTTTTTACTCACTGCTCATCTGATCCACTTTCCCAGGAAACTAAATACCGATACTCCTTAGTTTTTCCCTGACTTTCCAGACATAATTATGAGTAAACATCAAATTTAATGTTTACAAAACAATCAAATATATATACATTCTTTTGCATTTTGTACATAAATATTGATATCAATAATGTAGGCCTACAAACATTAAAAAAGGGGGCCTAAGAGTATGTCTATTTTTAATCATATACTAATTCCGCCATGCCCAGACATATCTTATTATGAAATCGTGTAATGGAACCCAAATTCCAATCAAAAATAAAAACAAATTTGTTATCAAATACACTAGGCCTATACATTGTATTATAGGAATTTAATAGATGGTTCATTTTAATAAATAAATAGATTAACACGGGTAATGGACAAGAAATATTTGGCAATACCGGATTTACCAGAGAGCCAGTGGATAAAGAAATTAATTAAAATTAAAACAAATTAAATGAGAAAATGAAAGCAAGGACATTTGGCGAAGTATTGTTTTAGAATTCGAAGGAGTCCTAAATGTTATCCTGGCCCCAGGACACTGATTAATGTAAATTCGACCCATAGTTATTTTATCTACTTTTACCAGCATTCAACCTGTTCAATGTGATTTATGCCTATTTTTAATAAAATTCGACATCTGACGTATCAACGTTGTATCGTGCACAAATTATGATTCGAGACTATTTCATTTGACACGGTTGTATGGATTTCAGAAGATCGGTCCTATAATAGATATCGATTAGAGAATTACAGCAAGAGGCTTTGAGGATGCCGTAATCCTCTTGACCATCAACCAATCAGAGAGACCTATTTCAGAAATATATTCGTAAGATTGAAACTCTTTCAACTCTGAAATATATATTTCAAGTAATCTCGTTTCACACTTTGGCTTGCAATAAAGCCACGAAGGGGCGGTAATGTTAATATACGATTTCAGTCAAATATTGGTGCAAATATACGATTTCGGTCAACTATTTGGCTATCCTTTGCCCAAAATTATGACATGTTTATTAGTAACAACAACTCTTAGGAGGGTTTTCGAGTAATTTTAGCGAAATAATGAGGTTAAATAAAAGAAAACCCACTTACAATTTTGGACGCTTAACTGTGGTGTTCTAGGGGAATTAAAATATCACAATTAACATGTTTAATTCAAAATCGTTGTCTTACAAGCACATGTTCAGATTGTGTGAACATTACAAATACAAACAATAAGGTTGAACAATAAATAGCCATTTAAAAATGATTTTAAAAGATCGTCTATTTTGTAGCTTTATGACACTGAATAGGCCAAATATCTGCCTCTGACGAAAAAAAAATGTTTTCCATGCTGATTTGTTTTTGTAACAAGTACCGTATGTCATTTCAAAAAGAAAGAAAAAAGGCCGATATTACTTTTTAAAAACTCAACGCATTACTATTAATACGCCTATAATTAATGAATGAAAAAAAAGTATAGAAGGCGTTATATCCGGTTCTGATGAGGGGGGAGGGGCACAAGCCGTTTTCGGCCGTTTTCGGCAGTTTTCCTATGGGATTTTCTAATATTTCAGATCAAGGGGGGGGGGCTTCCGTGCCCCTAACGCTACGGTTACTGCATTGACACGTTTATGGATGTATTGTGATGATCATAAGTAGGCCTATCATAACATGCCTCAACGATATCAATATGTAAAAAGGTGTTGCAAATTCATAACACAGCGTGTTATAATGTAACGAAGGCTATGCCAAAACTTTAAAAAATTAACAAAAATATCAGTATCAATAAAATCAGAACCAGAATAAATACAAAGGCCTACAAATAATACTTTTAAACTTTCTAAATCAATATATGACTAAATATCAGTATAAATGAATCTCTAAATCAATTAATCAATCAGTTATCAATAAATAAATAAATAAATAAATAAATAAATAAATAAATAAATAAATAAATAAATAAATAAATAAATAAATAAATAAATAGGCCTAAATAGATAAATCTATAAATAAATAAATAAGATCTGAGCCATTTATATTATTATTACAATTTTAATATTATTAATATTAGTATTAATACGACGTATTATTAACTTTAAAAAGGTGCCCATTGATTATATAATAATTCAAGTACAGAAGAATCATGGTAGGTATTATGATACCTACCATGGTTGAATCAAGAAGACATTAAAAGATGTTCATCATTCCGTGCACTCACTAAATTTAGAACTCTTAGAAATTTGGCAACTCCGTATCAATTAAGCAACCTATGATTGTAGCAAAATATATATTTTCCCGGTACATACTATTTATTGCACGTGTAATACTTTTTAACGTCACGAAAAAGTATTGTACATACAATATTGTACGTACAATACGGAGTCTGAAGCGCGCTTAACATCATGTAGTTAACAAAATGACCGCTAATCCGCCTATTGTCTAGACCTAGGCTACATCTTCCGGTTTCGTCACGTGATTTCAGTCGCCTATCCCGACTATTCAATTATCCCTGGCAGAATCTTGTTAGCTCCAATTTGATACCAAATTTGCTACCAAACACTCTAATTTGACAAAGATTGATACCAGTATATGAAAGTTGGCGGATTTTCAAAAGTTGCAAGTCAAAACGATGCACGCGGTCGAAATTGCTAAGCGTATGGTCAAGCTTGCTTGTCCGCGATGGGCCCCTGCCGACTATCCCACGTGTCGGTACAAATGCGCGGGTTATTCAATTGTTAATTGGAAACGCATGGATGAGAAGGCGCCACTATCTGGCCGTAGTAAACAAGGAGCTTATATATGAAGGAGGGGAAATAGCCCTTTCTTCAGCATGTTCAGTGCTGGTTTAAACAGCTTGTCACTGTGTCCCCGCAGATGATTCTCGTCCCTCGTCTGCTCCTGAATGCCCTCCAGACCCTTTAAGATTTTGAAGGTCTCAATCAGATCACCTCTCAATCGTCTGCATTCTAGACTGTACAACTTCAGCTCTTTCAGCCTTTGAGTGTACTCTTTGGATCTCAGACTTGGAATCAGCTTTGTTGCCCTGCACTGTACTTTCTCAATCATGTCTATATATCGTTCCTGTAGTTATCAGGGCCGGATTTACCTTTTTGGGGGCCCTGGGCCAGCTCAAAATTTGGAGACCCCAAATTCACCGCGAGGAAGGCATGTGCACTCAAGTGACGAGGTTTTGGTTTACAAATAGGGAGCCTTCTATAAGATCGAAATTGGCGGCGGAAGAGGGACCAGCACATTTTGTTCTGATTCTAATAGGACATTTGCGCGCGAATTTTTTTAGATAACTTTAGCCCAAAATGAAGGTAGAATTTATATGTAAAGGGCCAATGCGCGCGTGGCGCGTAACATGGTGCTATTTTACCATATTTTGTTCCAAAATGGTGTTTTCTGGGTAAAAAGAAACATACACAGGGCAATTTGGGTGCTCTCAGTCATCTTACTATTTTTAGCAATGCTACGTTGCGTGTGATAGCAATACCATAATACCATCACACTTCATCAGGCAACTGACATAATAATATTCAGAAAACATTTTTAAAAACTTGATGTAAAACATTCTATATGTTATAAAGTGTTGGGAAAATATTTTCCAAAAACTTTTTGCCAACTAATATTTTACAATAACATTTCGACGACATTTTTAAATGTTGTAGTAATGTTTTTCATATTAAACGTTTTAAAAATGTTTTCATAACCTTGTATTTAAAACATTTTTCTTTTTGTACAATTACAATAAAAATGTTAAAGCAATAATAATGAACGATCTTACAATATGAAATTGTTTATTTTTTTTGCATAATTTTAATGTATTCATTATGTCCCAACTTACACCTAAATGGAATCAGCCAAATTTGTTATGTTTGTAGGTAAGCAGAGCAATTTTGACATAAAGTCATAATTATGACTTTAAATCCGCCATATAACTCCATGTTAAAAAGCTAGAATAGCCAATGGGGTTTCTTTTACTTTAACCTGTTATTTACAGACCCATTCAGTGACCCCAGCGCAAGTGTAAAAATAAAATTGTTCATAAATATTGCTTAAAAGTGAAGGATGAGTCATTCAAATTGTCAGTTGGTATTTCTGAAATGAAAAATTTGGCAAAGAAAAACCCAAACAACAAAAAACAACAACAACAAAAAAACAAGAAGAAAATAGCAGTATTGACAAACATGACAAAGTTGAAGCCCCATTCAAATACATGTAGCTAATTTATATACTGTCAGTATAAATTACAGATTCATATAAAATGTCTAATTTTGTCTTAAATACGCGGCTTTTGGCTGTACCACTAGCAGGCTATGTTAGCACATATATGACAATGACAAATGTATCAAAATCTGAATTTTGATGATTTTTACGATCGTCCGGATGAGAAAATCACTGAATGGGCCTTTAAGTTGTAAATGAACAGAATCCCTTCCCGGCAGCTATTACTAATATTATTTCAGCATTTTGGGTAAAGAATAACAAAATTAAAATCGTACATTATGGTTCAAAATCTTAGTTTTAGTGACGTTTCATCGCTACACTACCGCAACTTTGCATAAACATTGTGCACAAATATCAGGGCCGGATTTACCTTTTTGGGGGCCCTGGGCCAGCCCAAAATTTGGAGACCCCAAATTCACCGCGAGGAAGGCATGTGCACTCAAGTGACGAGGTTTTGGTTTACAAATAGGGAGCCTTCTATAAGATCGAAATTGGCGGCGGAAGAGGGACCAGCACATTTTGTTCTGATTTTAATAGGACATTTGCGCGCGAATTTTTTTTAGATAACTTTAGCCCAAAATGAAGGTAGAATTTATATGTAAAGGGCCAATGCGCGCGATGCGCGTAAAATGGTGCTATTTTACCATATTTTGTTCCAAAATGGTGTTTTCTGGTAAAAAGAAACATACACAGGGCAATTTGGGTGCTCTCAGTCATCTTACTATTTTTTCGCTCAGGTACACCTGAGTGAATATATACATCCAGTTTAGACCTTGACCTTTGAACCTAAGTAGCTCCAAGTCAGGCTTCTTCTGCAAATGCTTTTGCTTTGTCTTCACTAGAAATATTTTATAGTAAATATTTGATAGGATAAGTAATATGCAGACTATAAATTGATAGGATAATGCTTGGTAATGGAAATAAAATGGGCAGACTATAAACGTGTGCTAGATACACGTACTAAATTAACCTTCATCCTACACCCTATGACATAGTTCATAATATATATTCAGCAGTGAGATATCTAACTTGAGGTGGGCATAGAATATTAGCCTCATTTCCCATGAAACTATTTATAAAACTGTGTTCTGTAGCCCATAGTGGAGGGTTTTTTTACCTGGGGATGATATTAGTTTCAATAATCATAGTAGGCCAGTAAAATCAGCTGAAAAGGTCAAACAAATTGCAACATGGAATTTTTTTGCGGAAAACATTTCTATTAGGTGCCCTTATCAATATACTAAAAGTCTACCAAAATCAACCTCTGCGAAATATGGATAAATCGATTTTTTTCAAAATGGCCTCCAAAATGATTAAAGTGGTGGACAAAATATACAAAACAGACTCACTATGTCACTTATTAGTAATAGTAACACGATTCATATGTTTCAAGCCATGCTTCGAGGGTCTGAAATAAGATTAATCACTTTTTCTCACTTGTAAGTTTTCAAAATGGCCGCCAAAATAGCTGGAACGGTCATTATTCCATCACTAAATATGGAATTAAGTAATTAGCACTTGTAAACACAAACTGATAGTTTAAGACCACAAGAAACCCTCTGTACCACAGAAAAGGTTTTGACACCCCCAGAGGAACGGGGATGCCCGGTATCACCAAACCCTAACGACATATCGCCCCACCAACGCACGTTTCTTGTGACCCTCTACGTATGAACGTAGGACAATCTTGAGGGCGCACCTTTGTTCCAATCTTAGGGTATAGGGACATTTTTGGAACGCCCCGAATGAAATGTAAATTATGTTTGTACTCAGTCAGGTAGCAGTTCGTGATCCGAACTAGAGGCTATTCTTTTTTTTATGGGCATTTTAGTGTCTAAAATGGCCCAAAATGAGGGTTTTTCAATATTGCGTCCATTTCCAATCGTCCCCCCATAGGCTTTCTGAGTAAAAAGGCACTAAAAATTTAATAGCCTCTACAGATGTAAACCTCCACGATCTTTTTGATACAAAGACAATGTAAACCCTTTTCAGAGGCGTGGGGCGTGATGGTTTCCTCGCATATACATTTCCGCAATGAAAATGTCCAGATCAAGGTGGGCGGAACGCCTAAAAAGTCAGTCTCAGTTCGTGAGAGGTAAGTATTATGCGTTGCGTTCTCCTCTCCTTCTGAGGAAACACCTACTTACCTCCCGGCGAAGGATAGAGACTACCACAGTGGTGAAGCGTGACGGTTTCATCGCATATACCCCGCAATGAGAACCAGATCAGGGATACATCATAACTGAGGACAATGTCGTTCTTGTCCAGAACCCAGTTGCCGGCGAAGGAAGAACACAGTCTTGAGTAGGTGTCAAGTCTTGCAACGAGAGAGGTCCTCCGTGGGTTCGAAGGCCTTGGGTAGATACTGTAACACCAACATGAAGTCCCATTCCGGAACCAGGGAGCGAACTGGAGGTCTTTCTGTCACCATGCTCTTAATGAGGTCCGCAAGTGCTGGACTCGATAAGACCGTCATAACCCCCCCCAAAGTCATGATGAATCGCTAAAATGGCAGTATATTGTATGCTTAAGCGGTACGAGGCACACGGTCCCCGTGGTAAGGAAATTGAAATCTGTGACTTGTAGAATCGGCGAAGTCGCGAATCGTAATTCTGTCTTGTTGACTGTTGCCTTGCCTTTCAGCAAGCGCAGCAACCGAATATTAATGGCCCGCTGTCTGGACGGACTGGCGAAAGTACGCCAAACACTCAGGTGGAGGTTGTTAATCACCTCCATCTGTACCTGGTGCCGGTGGCGTGGCGGAACTGTGAGAAGATCTAAGCGGCATAGACGAGTGACTGGTTCTCCCACGAGAAGATCCAGGAGGCGGAGAACACTCCACTGCTTGGGCCGAGAAAGCGGCTAAAAGGAGTAATCAGTTCCAAGAATTGTCTACCTTCAGCAGAACCAGAAGGATCATGGCAATGGGAGGGAAGGCATTATACCGAATATGCCCTCCCAACTCTCCTGCATGGTGTCCCGGCCTACCGCCCTTAATCCCGGGTGAAGTAAGGCGGAAGCTAATGGTTCTGATGGGACGATCTAACCTCTGAAAGATGGACCGTGACATGCATACTACTGAGTGAGGTGCCACTCAATTAGACAAGAGAGATGAGGACTGACCCACCCCGACAAGCAATCAGCTAGTCAACCCCGTTCGAAGCTCCGTACCACCTCCACTGACACTACAGAAGAAGGGACACTGTCTCCCTGCAAATGCTGATAGCTGGGACTTTTGGTGCCCACTCCCTGTTGATGTTAAACGCAACGGCCATGCTGTCATACTGAGTTGATTTATCCACCAGGAGAGGCAGGAGTGGAGCTGCCGAGGGACCGGAATTATGAGGCTCTGAGGATGCCGCCACGCTTGCAACTGCCCGAGGAAGTATAGCTGTATTTCCCACGTACGCAAGTGGCAGCTCCGAACGCTGGCCACCAGCCCATAGGCGAAGCCACACCCGAGCTTGGACCGATGCCGCCTGCCTGATAATCAGAGCGCATAATCAAACATCAGCGATCCTCATGCCTATGGGAGAGACCCGGACCCTGGTGAAGTATATCGTCGCCCCCAGAAGTATTCAAGTGGAACAGTAAAACTAAGTTACAGTCATATTGCAGTCATGCTGACAATTAAATCACCTTTTCGAATCACCCCTGATTTATAGGTCTTTAGAATCGACCCTGTAGCTCTTTGTGGGAGAAATGTTTGACGACGCTGTATTGAATGTTATATTAGGACCGTCCATCCAATTACCATTCAAATATTTACTCTGAAGTATCCGATTGACATAATATGTGGATCATAACTTACATGTACTATTTTAATACTGATTCAGCTTCTATGGTGAAAAGTTGATTGCCCTGTCTGTATTCACAACTCATAATGAACGTATTTGGCGGCCATTTTGAAATGTTGAACAAAAACTACGCAGACAAATAAATATTTATGAAACGGTAAGGGCATAAGAGCATTTGTAGGTCAAAATGTCACCCAATTCCCACATGGACACTCATATAATATTGATATCACAACTGTCTATTATTTACGACATTTTGGCTGCCATTTTGAAAAAGTCAATTTTACACATCTTTCGCAGATGTTGATTTTGGTAGACTTTGAGTATGTTAACATAGAGACTTAAGAGCAACATTTTCATAACTAACATGTACTATTTTAATACTGATTCAGCTTCTATGGTGAAAAGTTGATTGCCCTCTCTGATGTATTCACAACCCATAATGAACGTATTTGGCGGCCATTTTGAAATTTTGAACAAAAACTACGCAGACAAATAAATATTTATGAAATGGTTAGGGCATAAGAGCATTTATAGGTCAAAATGTCACCCAATTCCCACATGGACACTCATATAATATTGAAATCACAACTGTCTATTTTTCCGACATTTTGGCTGCCATTTTGAAAAAGTCAACTTTACACATCTTTCGCAGAGGTTGATTTTGGTAGACTTTGAGTATGTTAAAATAGAGACTTAAGAGCAACATTTTCCGAAAATAGAATTCATGTTGCAATTATTTTGACCTTTGGAGATTTTGGGGCTGATTTTTACTGGCCTATAGGTGTTGACAGATTGATAGTGGTCTGGAAGTTCTTGAAAGTTAGTAAATTATATACTGCTCATGAACTTATCAGATTTTGTTTGCCAGCTAGGTCAGTGTGCATGGCCAATACTTACAATACCAAATACCCATGAACTTCTTACTTAAATTTGCAATGAGAGGTAAGAAGGCGTGTTCTGACCAGGGTATCATTTGATATAATCAGTCCAGCATTTAACAACATTATTAACAACATTGAATTTTAAGGCCGAATGTTTATCTTCTCCATTACATTGCACACAGTATTTTGATGCATTACCTGAATAGGTTTAGTTTCATATTACCTTCAACTTTTACTTTTACTCTCTAGTTGAAAGTAAGTGGCACTAATGAGGTTCTCAGCATTTTAATAGATCCAGTTTTAAACCTTTAACTTTTACCTCATATCCTTGCTTTTACCCTCTTTAAGTTGAAGTCCAGTGTATAATATACATCAAAATGGTGAAGCGTTTATTCTTCTAGATATTTATTCATACATATTGTGCTAACTGTATTCTAATTCAATATTTTGTACACATTGCCTTTTGATTTATTCGGGAGATTGGTAATTCTGATGTTAAAGCCACAAACGATCTTATACATGTAATATGAAATTGAATATTTTTCAAACTGATTTTTTTGGCATATTTGTAATGTTTACACATGTCCCAACTGCACCTAAATGGAATCACAAAAATAATGGTTTGAGGTCAACAGAACAAAGTTTGACTTAATGCCATTTATATAATTCAAAGAATTGTGACATTATGTTCTCCTATATAGAACTGCGTGTTAAATGGCCAAAATAACTAACCAGCAGGGTTTCTTTCATTTTACCTTGTTATTTCAGCTCAAAATGGAAAGAAACCCTTCCCGATAATTATTACTAGCATTATTTCAGCATTTTGGGTATAAAACAAATTTAAAATTAGAAGGAAATCATCAAGTTTTTGGTTATTTCATGATCCCCTCATGATCCCCTCCAGCTTCATCATAATTTTGCACATCCCTACCAAAAACAAAACAAAAATAACAAAAACAGACAAAATGGGATATTCTTATCATTTTGGACAATGCTATAATCAGCCTTCTGGAACGTTAAAATTTTACTGTATTTCCTAAAACTATTTATGAATCATCCAAATCATAAGAAACCTTGTCATTATCTATCACACATCATATCCTATATACATATCCCAACAGACTCTACATTAGTAATATGCAGTCTCTAAAATGATTTTAATCACCTAGTGGAACGTTATATTTACCCTTTTAATCAAAATGCTTAATGATCTTCACAATCTGATATCTTAATCTTATGTAGGCCTACATATAAAACAGTATCATTAGCCCTAATTTAAGAAACGCGACCTTATTCAACACCAACGACCTACATTGCACAACCATGTGTTCCAATCATGCCTGAGCACTCCCTTTTAAAGGTTTTTTTTATTACAATGATACGTTGCGTGTGATAGCAATGGCCATAATACAGTCAGCTACCAGCACAGGGATTCTTTTTGTTTAGGCTCACTCAGTCATTTATGAGGCAATACAAAGATCGAAAAAATGAGCAAAATTTTGAACACCTTTTCAGTGATAATTTTTTTCAGCCAAATGAAAAGCATTATTTTTTCAGTAAATGGCTGGAAAAACTATAATGCTTGATACTGATTTTTTTTAAAAGTCCTGGTGTTAAACTTAGGCCTGAAATTCAGTCATTTAGTGTAAGATATTCGATTTTTATAGGCTTCAGCTCGGCCCGCGAGCTTTTTCTTGATCAACCTTTTAGCTTTTCAAAGTAATATAGTTCGCTAATGAAGGATTTTCCCCAACTTTCTAAAGCACATCACCGTGAGCTATATATCATAGTTTTGTCAGAATTTCCGTTTTGATTTCACCATCTTTCACTGTCGGCTGAAAAATTTCTAAATCAACACGTGAAATCTAAAACTAGTACTAATTGTGGATATATCCTATCATTTTAGGGACAATGGCTATAATCAGAACTTCAATATGGAACGTTAAAATTTTACTGATCATTTAACCAGAAACTATTGGGGATTTAATCTGGTCGGGCAATTTGCTTTCAATGAAAAATTGACCTTGATCATTAAATATCGACATTTCATATCTCTCGAGATAAAGTACTACCAACAGACTTTACTTAGTTTGACAGATGAATGGAAAAAGTAAAACAAAAAAATTGAAAAACTAACATATAGACCCTTTTAACACGATGTGCTTTACAGAGGTGGAAATATCTTTCTTTAAACTATGTTAGTTTGAGACGCTAAAACATGAATTCCGTAAAAAGCTCGCAGGCGAATTCAAGGCCTATAAAAATCAAAATATCACACTAAAAACACAATTTGACCTTAATTTAACACCAACGATTTAAAAAAATTATACAACCAAGTTTTCCAATGAAGAAAAAAAAATATTGCCTTTATAGCAATTAATTTTAGCAAAAGGTATCTCTTTTTGATTTTTACATGTATCGATCGACTTTTAGCGCGACTAAGCATTTCTAAAGAATTGGTTGTCCAGGCGGCAGACTGAATACACTTCATCAGGCAACTGACCCGCTTGACTGGTCATGTAGCAGACGGCTAGGGGAGGACTCCAATACAACCTATCTCACGCATGGGACAGAGCCATCAAGCCGACCCCTAGTCGTCTGTCACATGACCAGTCCAGCGGGTCAGTTTCCTGATGAAGTGTGATGGTATCACACGCAACGTAGCATTGCTAAAATTTCATTCATTTATTATCTGTCGCTACATGCTCATCTCCTGAATCCTCCGCACTAAATATGTCTTTGATAAGACCAAAATGAGTTACTTCAGCCTTTTTAAAATACTCGGGATGAGTAGCTTTAATATGATACCCAAGTGTGCCAGCTTGTGTGTATCGTAATCCGCACACCTGGCAGGCGTAGGGGCGTTCCCCCGTGTGGATTCTTTCATGCTGCTTGAGGCTTGTAACTTGGGCGAATTTCTTGACGCAATATCTACATCCATAAGGCTTTTCTCCCGTATGTTTCCTGGCGTGCCGCGACAAATCGTTCAAATATTTGAATCTACTATTACAGTCAAGACACGTATGTGGTCTTTGGTCGGAATGGGTACGCGATACATGTTGACGAAGTCGATATAAAGTTATAAAACTTTTGGTGCAGTCTACATCTTTGCAGCGATAGGGCTTAAATTCGTCTTGATGAATCCGCGTGTGAAAGCGAAGCATTGGTTTACTGTCGAACTGTCTGGTGCATATTTTACATGTATAAGTTGACTTCTTTACGTTGGAAAGCGTAGAAGTGCGAATTTCTTCACCCTTTTGCCCTTCGCGCACATTTTGTTGCTGGCGGTTTTGTAATAAAGCCTCATCATTAGTATTGACACCTGCATGACACTGATCCTTCAAATCATCATCAGGTAATGTTTCCTTTCGTTCGGCTGAAATGTCATCAATATCGGTAGATTTAATACCACTATCGCTTGCAGCGTCAACTTCAAAAGGGCTTATCACTTCTGTGTGCTTACGAGATTCCAGGACAGATGATCTTTGACCTTCACAGATATCTGTTTCCATATGTAGATTGAGAGCATGTCTGTCAGTCGCGTGCATAACTTTTGTACCTTCACATCTAATGTGTGACGACGGAGAATCCGCGCCTTGTGTCTGATATCCTATGACCTTATCAACAGGTGAAGATAGCAGTTCAGAGGATTGAAATCCCTGAGAGATTGTATTGCTGTGGAAAAGATTCGCTAGCCGACCTTCAACATGTGGAAGAATCTGTCCAACCCCAGGAACAGATAGCTGATGTTCCTGAGTCTGGTAATTACAAGATTGTTTTGCACACGGTGAAGATACCGTGCTGGAGCTGGTGTTGTTGATATCTTTAGGGTTGGTAGCCTCCATTGTGACGGCTAGATCTTCACATCTTGTAGTAACGCTTGATGAGCGGACTAAAGGTTTCGTATTTGCCGGTTGAAATGGATCCATACGATATTCACTGTTGGTGCCATATGTGTGGTCATTGAGATGATCATGTTTCTTAACGGCAATGCCATTCTGTAAAGAATCAGAAAAGACTGCTTCAGAACCACACCGTTTCGACGTGAGATGTATACCCGGGACATCTGTCAGTTGTACATCGGCACAAAGGTCTCTACTCATCATTGAATTGTTGACGGACACTTTGTTTGGTAAAGGATTTAGGAAAGGGACATTGTTCAAAGGTAGCAAAAGAGCAGATTCTGTACTGGATGTTGATTGATCTTGTTCTGCAGATGAATCCCACGATGATCTTGTAGTGGATATTGGACACTCCGTGGGTACAGGGATAATATGGCTTTCAGCTCGTATGACACCAGATGTTTCCTGCAATTGTTCATTTGCGCAAGTAATCGCTGACACATTTTCCATCTGCGTAGGAAATGCCTCCGAATTTTGGTGTCTGGTTGCAGTAAGTCCGGATGAAGTGTACTGTGTGGGAGTTGATACGTTACCATGTCTACAAATCAAAGCTCTGGTTGTTATTGGTGGAATTGAAGATGGACTGTCGGATGAATATTGTATGTACGGTACCCTGTTTGTGCCATACGTTTGACTATTTCCATGATGCTGAAGATCTTCGTAGTTGATATTTGTTGAATGGTTGCTGCGTCCTGATGATGTTGATTGAAAACTTAGTCCCGAATTTGGCTGTTGCAATTGAGGTCTCGAGATATTCGGAACGGAATAAGCAGATGGTTGAGAAAAATACGGACTAGTATGTTCGGTATAAGATGTAATAAAGGATGGTTCCCAAGATCTTGGTATAACATGTGACGGAAGCTCTCTACGGTTCATAGTCGAATGTTGTAATTCCTGTCTTTCATTGACAACATTCATTTGCGCGGCGTTGTTCTTTAACCATGGTGACGCAGAGTTAGTCATATCAATTACTGTTGTTGGTTCCTGCAAATACGGTCTTGCTAATGCTTCTACATGTACATGTTTAAGACTGTCACTTTGACCAACCGGTTGTAGCTCTGCAGAAGATGCAGGATGGCTTGCATTGTATTGTCTGTAAGCCATGGGTGTCTTATCAAGAAGGGAAGGGTTTTGTAGGAGGAGGTTAGAGTTAACAGGTGTTGATAGGTTACACCTGCTACGTAATAGTGATTGGGAGCATTCACGTGACCTTTGTGAGCTTTCAGGTATGGTGAAGATTTCCTGAGGGTTCGCGTGTTCTGAATCACTTCTCTTTGACTCGTGTAGAAATTGACCTTTGTTGCGGTTTTCAGGTGGCAACGGATAGGGTCCAACGCCTACATGTTGTGCAGTTTCATGTAGTGCTTTAAAAGATGTTGAGCTCGAAATGTCACATGGTGGGTCCTCACAAATCCGAGTCTTCATAGTTGGCGTCGACACCACGTTGGTTCCATCAGGTAATATTTGTGGAGTTAGTGCAGTAGGTTTGGCACTTGTAATTTCTGTCAGTGCAGTAGGTGTGGCACTTATCATTTCTGTCATAAGAGGTTGGGTAGGCACTTCTGTATCAGTAAAGTGGGCCTTACTCTTCAATAAATTCTGGTCGCAATTGTTATTAACATCAGATCTGCAAGCAGATTGCAGCCACTTGTGTGGATCAAAGTACCGGTACCTAATAATCGGGGTTTTGTGTGATTTTCCTGCAACGCTGATACTTATGCTTCCTTCCTGCTGAGTTGGACCTTGCGTTGGTGTACTAAGCTTAGGTTTAGGTTGATCTTGTTGCGATAGGTTTAAGATGTCATTAAGGAAGTTTTGAGAAGAGTAAGCATCACAGAGCTCTTGGTCTAGAACAGGTGCGTTTTCAAAATACGATGTGATGTCTACATCTTCTCTCCTATTACCATGATTACAATGTTTCTGTCCTCTCATAGAGAGATCTAGTGCTGACCTGTCCATTTCAGGCTCGCGCTCTGCAGCTATAAAAGAGTCTGGAAAAGAGGATACGGTAGCTGTACATGGCTGCTTCCTAAAGTAGAGATCTAAAGCCGTTCCGCCTTTTTTCAGCTCTCTATCTATAGGAAAGTTTGGACAAGAATATATGGCGTTTGAATCTACCTTTCCATCGCATCGTTTCTTATTTGTATATGAAAGATCTATGGCGCACCTCTTCTTCATTTTCTTCTCGTAAGATATTCGCGCAAAACTGTTCTGTGCATTGATTGGCATATCCATATGGTCACTCCTGTGACTAGTTGGCGTATCGACATTTCTTGTACTGATGTTAGAGTCTAAATGATCACCTGATTTCTTTTCTGAATGCGTTTGGATACAATGCATGGTATGAGTGTGTATACGAGGCACATTATCCGCCCCTTCATTTTTAGCCGCATCAGTCATGTTATCATGGATTTGATTTAAAAATCCTTGCAAATCATCGATTACACGTAAGGTATGCTGAAGTTCATTGTTAGTGACATCATTATCACGACTACTTGACATCATTTCGACAGCCATTTTTGTGTGTAACCTCCACACGGCATTAATACTGTAAAAGGAACTCTCAGGGGCGACCAAGTCGGTCTTTAACAAGTATCTGAAAATTCATTAAACACACCTTGATCCTGATGGGACCAGTCTTGAACAAATGACTAGAGCCAAGCCTTAAAGCAATAGCAACGGAGATATAAATTATAGGGGTTTATATTGGAAACGATGACACTCCCAACATGCCCAAAATATCATGTGAACACTCTGTTCTCAATCTTCTCAATCTTTCGAGCTGTTTCCACTTTTTGTGAATGGTGATCCTCTGTCTCTTCCAACATGCCCAATAAATGCTCCTTCAGCTTCATCTGAGGAAAAGAAAAGAAACAAATGTTTTTACAGTACAATGTTGATAACACAATGTTTCTTCTTTCACAAATTAGGCTTTGCACATGCAAAGAAACCAAAGTGGACAATTCGACTGCTCAGTGCCAGAAGTGGGTAAGTGCAATAGCTGCCATGTGTTACGAGCTGCCATGTGTAGATGAGTACAATACTGTGTGAATATACTTACCCAATTCTGGCACTGAGCAGACGAAACTATACCAAATTTAATTTCATGGAGAACTATTATAGTCTGAAATTGATCAATTTTCACGTGAGCAGTAAAGCCCCCAGCCTGAACAATGCTCGCCCCTAAATGTTTATGCTTGATCGTCACAGCAACTATTATTGAGAAAACAAAGATTTTCAAACACCATGGTGACTGGCCATGCTGACTGTTATGAACGTTTACCCTCCTAACTAACACCACTTAGGAAAATAATATTTTAATTAAGGCTAATTACAAAAAATAAACATGTTTCACGTCCCCCGCTCCTTTTTTTAGGTTTCTTTAATTGAATAGTTTGGTTCCAAAAGGCGCTGACTCCAACGGCTGCTTTTGTAAAATTCATTTGAAGATATGTAATAACATTGGACCACTAGAATAGTTATAACGTTTTTTGTTATCTTTAATAAAAATAATTACAAATCTCTTTAACCTCCCACGTACGAAGAAAATAATAGATATATATTTTTTTGTTCCGAAAGGAGCTAAATCCAATTGCAGCCATTTTAAAACTGCATTGTTGAATTTTTAGGGACTTGCCCCCCATTTTTTTTTTCTTGTCCACCCCCCCACTTTTGAAGCAAAATTTGAGGCAATTTGCCCCCCATGCCTCTCCCCCCGAAAAATTTCCTGGTTCCGCCACTGCAAACACATCCATTCCATTAATACCTTTTAAACTAAAAAATTATTAAACTATGTGACACAAAATGTGACACAAGCCAGCTATTGAATTTAGCGCCTTTTGGAAACAAACTCTTCATTTATATCTTTATTTTTTTAAATTCAGTTATAACTTTTCAAAAACTATGGCTAAGAAGTTGAAATGCTTTCTATAGCCTTGCTATTAAATAATTATACAAGAAACACTTTTGGAAGGTTTTGTGACCATTTAGCGGGACCTCTCTCTCAGAACAACAAAATAAAAATGGCCTCCTCCTTTTTCCATTATTGTATACGCTAAAACAGCTCCTTCTATGTATGGGTATTTCCCGTAGGCCTATACACCGATTTTGCGATAAAAAATAGAAAATAAAAAGCCCATCTTCCTCCTTTTTTCGAAATCCGGACGTGAAACATGTGGTTTAAAAAAAAATTTTTACTTGGGCTAACCAGGCTAATAGGGACAGAAAAGATAAGCGACGCACCTTCGCTAAAATACATTGTGTATTTTATTCTCAATTCTCCCAGAGATTCACTCAGAACCCGGACTCAGAACGTGTTAAACCGATATCTATTTAATAATGAGGTAATACAAACGATCGAATTTGGTGTTGAAATGAGCAAAATTTTGAGTTACACCTTTTCAATGTAAAATTAATTTTCTCGGCCAAATGAAAAGCAATAATTACCTTAGCCAAATGGCATTTGGCTAAGGGTCTCTTTTTCTTAGATTCTGATTCTTTCTTCTACCAATCATATAATGAGCCATCGTAGCAATATGCATTTGTCAATTTTGACGAAATTTGGTTATCATGACCATTGGGGGGTGCCACAAATGTCACGTGAAAATGTCGGGCGCAAATGTCATGTCAAGGTCATTATAGCCCAAAACGTGTTTTTCACTTAAAATGCTACCCCTTCCCCATACTACATAGCACCGTGACATCACTTGCACACATGCATCGTCTATAGCTAGTGTCTAAAAGTTGTACACACAGAATTGGGGTCAAAGGTCATTTAGGGTCATTTCCGGCATGTAACCAAATATCTTAAATCGGACATCGTAGCCATATGCTTTTTGCCATGTTGACCATAGTTGAGCACTAGGACCATTGGGTGGTGCCACAAATGTCACGTGATCATTTGCGGTCAAAGTTCTTCCACTTACGGACAATGACCAAAAACGTAATTTTCACTATAATTGACTAGGGGGGCCATATGACCACCCATGAATAGTCTACTGTAGTAGACCATTTACATTTATTATCCCTCTAATCCCACCATGGAAAATCCACCAATCCTGTTCTGATCCAACAGCTATCTATCCTTTTTTTCTCTGGGCAGGGCAGTCACTGGGGATGTGGATGTGTTGTGTTTTAATGCATGGAATGGTATGAATTGTTTAAAAAAGGAATGCAAAGCAGTCTACCCCATGATAGATTTGCACACAAATATATCATCCATATAGCAAAGATATATAGTCCTTACAAGCCCATTGGTTCAATGAGCCATGTAAAATAATAATTGGGCTGATCATTCCTCATCATGTGTACTTTAAAGTATACATTATAGTAAGAATAGGTATGTCCTTGCCAGGTTTTGTAAAGATAGGTAAACAATCTTTACAGAGCCTTCCAAGAATATCTGTGTATGTACCTAGCTAAGCTAGGTCTTCTCTTTCTGTCCGATTCTTCTTCTTTCTTTCCCCTTTTCAAAATGCTCCCGTAAATTACATAGTAGCCCTACAATGTCGTCACCACTATGAACCATAGGCTGGTGGTACAAATGTCGCATGAACAACTCTAGGTCAAAAGTCATAAAAAGATCAACAACACTGGCTAAGGGCCGTGCTCTGTGAGCACAATGTCTAGTTTTCATTTTTTCAGTAAAATAATGTCAGAAGAAAACTATAATGTTTGATTTGATTTGATTTGATTTGATTTGTTTGGTACAGTATTTTTTTTTTCAAACCCTGATGTTAAACTTAGGTGTGAAATTTAGGCTTCTAATGTAAGATTTTCTATTTTCACCATCTTCAAGTTACCCCGCTTTTTGGGAGTCAATGTTTTTGCTTTTCAAAGTAACATAATTTGCTAACGACAGATATTTTCAAATTTTCTAAAGCACATCATACATGTCATATAAAGCTATATGTCATAGTTTTGTCAGAATTTCGGTTTTGATTGCACCATTTTTCAATTCCGACTACCAATTTTGTCAAAATCAACTCGCGAATGTTCCCATGGATGGATGATTTTGCAAGCCACAATAGAAATATCGACTATTTCTGCTAGTTATATTTGAAATGAAGTACTGGTTGAACATTTTGGCACTATGTTTTTAACTGACATTTCTGAAGGAAAAAATATTGTTTTATACTTGAACGAGAAAATTAATTTCATTGTAAAAATGTATCTCTGAATTGTGCTGATTTTAATGTATTTGATCGACTTTTAGCGCGACTATGCATAACAAAAGAACTAGTGACCACCGTTCTGACTGGATTGCGTTGGTATAAGAAATAATACTAGTGGCAAATGGTGGTCATATCCCACAAACCTAGCTGGGGCATGTTGGTGTTTTGGAGGTATCTGACCCCTGGTCATGAGGTTTATTGTCACCGAGTTTGAGTCCTGTACTCCTTACAGATGTTCAGAAAATGAAATTCTAAGATTTGACCCCAGATAACCTTTGACCTGACCCCTGCACAGTGTTCCAAAGTGTTCCCCTGGTCAGTAATTTTGTTGTCACAGAGTTTGAGCCCGTACCCCTTACAGATGCCCAGAAAATGCATTTCAAATATTTGACCTCTGCATGATCTTTGACCTAACCCCTGCAAAATGTTCCCCTGGTCATGAGATTTGTTGTCACTGAGTTTGAGCCCCATACCCCTTACAGATATCCAGAAAATAAAATTATAAGATCTGACCCCTGTTAACCTTTGACCTGACCCCTGCAAAGTGTTCCAAAATGTTCTTCTGATCATCTAGTTAGTTGTCACCAAGTTTAATCCTCGTACCCCTTACAGTTGTCCAGGAAATGCATTTCTAAACTTTGACCTCTGCATGACCTTTGGCCTGACCCCTTCAAAATGTTCCTCTGGTCATGAGATTTGTTGTCACTGAATTTGAGCCCCACACCCCTTACAGATGTCCCGATATTGTAATTGTAAGAATTTACCCCCTTAATGACCTTTGACCCCAAATCTGTGTACAAGTTAGAGGCACTGGGTAAAGCTGATGCATATCTGCAAGTGACGTCATTGTGCTATATAATATGTGGCAGAAGAAGCATTTTGAAGGTATTTGGTTATATATACCAGAAATGCCCCTTTAATGACCTTTGACCCCAATTTCGTCTACACCCTATGGGTACTGGATATAGCCGATACATGTGTGCAAGTTTTGTGCGTAATTGTAGAGCGTAACATGTAGGAGGAGAAGCATTTTGAAGTTTTGTTGCCAGAAAGAAGAAAGAAGCGGAATCGGATAGCATTAGAGTACCTAGCCCGGGGGGTCACTCCCATTGTGGCCTGTACACCATCCGCGATATTAATCAACTTTTGAAAAGTACCCTAAACAAGGATTTAACCCTTGGCTAAAACAATACCCTAAACAGGAATTTTATTCCTTGCATCAATTTTCATACCCTAAATTTCATTTCCGCGTATTAGCAATTGCAATTTTGTTACCCTTTTCCCCAATATTTCATGTTTTTGACACCCTAAACGCGTTACGCGCGTATCGTGCTTACCCACGAAAAACCCCAGACAAACTGGTATGTCTATGCGAAAAACTACCCTTTTTACGCGTTTTCATTATCGCGGATGGTGTACAGGCCACAATGGGAGTGACCCCGGGGTACCTAGCTGGGGGGGGGGGGTATAAACCCCCCCGCTAGGTAAAATGAATCTGGTCATGCATTATACCGGGGCATTATACACTCCAAGTTCCAACTAGAGCTCTGCAACGTGATTTGGTAACTACAATTTTACAAATTTTCTGTTCCAAAATGTTTTGAATATTAGATATTCATTATGTTTAATCGGACAGCAACGTTTGCACAGGTTTTTTTGTGGGACCTGAGAGCACATCAAGCATATCGAATTACATTCTGAATACGAGGAATGTCCTTCTGATATCAAATGATTTTGATTTTTTGAAATTCGCGATATAATGCAAATTTGATGCCAGATTGTTAAAATTTGATATTTTTGATATAAACCTTATAAATTATATTTTGTATATTTTGATATAAACTTTATAAATCTAATAATACACTCTAAAAACAAACCTTAACACTTTTTAAACACTTCAACGCGTTTATATGGATATGTTAAAATTCACATTTTTAACCTTGTGACCCCCAAGTGGCATGTGTTGGGATTGATTGGTGATTATTGTGGCAAGATTCAGTTAAAATCGGACAGAGTACGACATAGCTACATTGTACAATAATGGGATTAAGATATTAATAAACACTACAACGCGTTGAAGTGTTTATTAAAGCCATAATGTACAATATTATAATATAAAATTGGTTATTAAAATTTTGTTTTCAAACCTGATTTTTTGGCATATTTGTAATGTTTACACATGTCCCATCTTGCACCTAAATAGAATCAATAGAATCAGCCAAATTTGTTGTGTTTGTTAGTAAATAGAGCAATGTTAGTCATAATTAAATGACTTTATGTCCTCCTATAGAACTGCATGTTAAACGGCCAAAATAACCAGCAGAGTTTCTTTCACTTTACTTGGTTATTTCCGCTCAAAATGTACAGAACCCCTTCCCAAGTACATATTATTTCAGCATTTTGAGTATATAATAAAATATTTAAAATTTGAAGGAAATCTAGAACTACGAAGAGTTATACCACCCCGCAAGATTTTCATCCGTCATAAAAACACGCACGCGTTTACGTCCAAACGAGCTAAGCTAATCGTAGATACATCCTTTGCGCTCATTTTGGAGATAAAATTTTCACCCCTGCTCCTTACCCGGGGTAGGATTTTCATTTCGCTCTTGATAGCTGATGTTATCAAAAACCAAATTTGCCTGAAAATTACAATAATATATACAAATGTTACTGAAATGAATGTATGAAGTGGTATGAAATTAGAAATTAAGCAAAAATAAGAAATTATATTACACTCTTTCATGTCTTTGGTCAATTTATTTAAAGGCATATTAAGTGTTTTGCTCATCCGGAGGATCGTTAAAATCATCAAAATTCAGATTTTGGCATCTTTGTTAGTGGTTAAACCGAAAGCCATTATATTAAAGACAAAATAAGACATTTTACATGAATCTGTATTATTTCTCTATTTAAGATGAGAAATTAGCTACATGTATTTGAACGGGTCTTCAACTTTGTATTGTCAATATACTGCTGAATTTTTTGTTGTTTGCCAAATGTTTCGTTTAAAAAATACCTAATGACAATTTTAATAAATTCTCCTTCACTTTTAAACAATTATACACAATTTATACTCACTGGGATCATTAAATAAAGTTAAATGACAAATGAAATTTTTGCATTTAATCACAGATTAAGATTGGCAAGGCGATAAAACTTTCTTGGTTCATGTAATCAATTGGCTGGTTTAAGTGCCTGTTATTTTCCACTGGCATTATTGATTGATTGATTGATTGAATTGGTTTCAATGGGTTTTCAAATCATTCTTATGTCTGCTGTTGTGGAGTGAAGTCATATCTGACTAGTGTTCCAAATTTTTAACTACTAAAGGCCTACACTGCCTGGATAAATTTCTTTGTTGGAAGTTGATGGAAACTAATTTATTATTGGAGTGACCATATTCTACCAAGGAATATAAATTTAAAGGAGATCAAATAGTAGAAGTACAGGTAAATAATCTGTTGGGTAAATCATGAACTTATAAATATCATTTGTTTCATATTTGGATTTATTACGTGCTTCGAAGATTCTCAGAGAATTATGAAAGATGCTGGGCTCATTTAGCATCTACAAATCTATAATTTGACATTGGAAAAGATTGAAATGCTGCAGGTATAAATAGACCGGTCTAGAAACATAGACTATTGTGAACATTCATTAAGTTTGTTGTTTTAATATTTATTATAAGAATTTATCTTTTTAGTATGATATTGGCAAGAGCTATGTGTGAAGCAATAAGCATCAGTATTCGAGACTACATATAATAGCCACATCAGTTGAGTAGGTAATAAAGAAACAACAAAACATTGGTAAGTTTGAAATGACAATATGTTATATGTTGTCATAATTTATTTGTCCTAGTATTTAGTTTTACATCAGGCAGTGTACGGCAGGTTTTCGAGTAAAGGTGTTATATTATTACAGCTTATTTGATTTTAATTTTCATTCTCTAAAAACACAATTTTAATCAGAATAAATGATGGCTAAGGACCCATTGGTTAAAAACATTGGGAGCTGTTAATTTCATTTTGTCAAAAGTTAAAGATTTAAAAGGAAGAAGGGCAAAACAAGATGGTGCATGAGCATTGATTGATTGCAGACTATCACAGGAAAGTATTGCATTAAAGGAACTAAGTATTATAGTATTAAGATGAAAATTTCACCTGTATGAGGGGATGTGATGGTAAGAGGGGGTTTAATGATTTAATTACCTGGTTGATGATGCTGGTCATAGAAGTTACCAATATAGCAGCATCACAGATATAAATGATACAATAATCACATCAGGTTAGCTTCTTACAGCGAATCACAGATTTATGCATTTCATTAGATAATTTTTCTTAATTCATATTAACACGTCACATAATCATGGTTTATGATTGAAGTTATGTGAAACCCCTCCATTAACTATATTAATATTACAATTAGACAGGATCATCTGTCCTTATAATAGGTCATGACAAGTGTCAGTTTATATAAGAGAGATGTAGAGACAATGTATCAATAAAAATGTTTTATTTATTATGGATTTCCTTAAGACCAGTGACTATTTGGGGCAACACCAAACAAGCCAATATTGAAAAAGTGTGGTAAAAACACTGTTTTATAAACTTGAAATTATATAGGTAAATGGTTTAATTATATAAGACACATGATTAATATAGTAAAGCCCTAAAATCAGTCAAACAGAGGTACACAGTTTGAAATCAAAAAACAAGTCGATTATTGGGGATAGATAGATAGATATAGCTATTAGGTAATTGGTATCAGTCTATATATAGCTTTGATAAAAAAGGAAGTTTCTTGCAGCTTTTTTAATTTATTGCAAGAATGTTCAGTTACACACTAGACTACTCCATAGGATTTGAAATTTTATAGGTAAATGGTTTAATTATGTAAAAAACATAATTAATATATTAAGGCCCTAAACGGTGAAATCTAAATACAAGTCGATTATTGGGGATAGATGGATAGATAGCTATTATTTGGTATCAGTCTATATATAGCTTGAATAACAAAGGAATTTTCTTGCAGCTTGTAATTTATTGCAAGAATGTACAGTTAACTTTTTATAACTGTTAAAATACTAGCTTTGAGTGGAAGGGTATGTAGAAAACTGTGAAAACTTGACATGAACAGCACAGATTATGGTCATCAATTTTGCTGTTAGTATAGAATAATCAATATATTGGTTTAAATTAAGTGTTATCATCAGTTGGAAAGGACATAAACTTATCAAAAAGCATTATTCTATGGCATGGATATGATGTGTTGAATAAAAGCTAAAAAGAATTACTAATAAGATTTTAAGACATCAATTTATAGTATAATTTTAAGTGAGTTACATAATTGTTGGTATCAAGAGGCAAGTTACATGTAGTTGTTATTTAGTAGTCACTGCCTCCTTGCTACACATTTCAAATGTGTAAAAACAATAATGATCAATGTGTAATTAAATAGGATATACACGAATAGGTGAAGAAATAATTGGCACACAATATTATTAAAATAATTAAGCGGAAATCATCAATAGTTAATACATTGATCCTCATTGAACTAAGCATATTGTCAGATAGACCTATCTCAAATGGGTATATATTAATGCTTGAAACCTTGATGGAGACCAAGCTTTAGAGTTGTTGCTATTTAATGCTGATCAATAACTCAATATGATTTAAGCAGATGATGATTGGGCATTTATCATATCAAGGAAATTATAAAGCTTAGGCATTTTAACTAATTATGATAGGCTTACATTAAGGTTACAAATTATCTAATAACTTTGCTTGGGAAAAACATACATAGAGGTGAGATGATGCTAAAGGAGAGTGTATAACATAGTATTGCCAAATGCGTTTAGATCATCATAAAAGTTAAAACATTAGCGTATTTTATTGACGCGAGATACCTGTGTGGAGCTTCAGATTTAGTTGCTTTTGGGGGGATCACTATATAGGAAAGAGTTAATATAGATCTGTCATCTTTGGATTGCATAATAAATAAGACATAAATGATTAGCACATATGTTAATATGGGCATACCTCCACATTGTGAAATTAACTCAGTGTTGGTTGACTGGGAGCATAGTTAATCATACCATGTACTATTTTCCTTCATGAAATATATCAGCCTCAGGAATTGATTTTAGGATATCAGTCAGCTACAAAGAAATTTCAGCCCAAAATGTTGGGATTTGATTTTGAAATAACCAGCATGTAGCTGTGATCATGAACTTAGACTATTAGAATATGTAATTTATAGCTTTACAAATAGATTTGGCTAAAGAAATTTATCAGCCTTGTGAAGGTTTATGGCTGGTGGGAAAGTACAAATTATACAGTCTTGTATAGGATGTAGCAAGATTTAGTAATTCCCTTAACTTATCACCACTATTCGTCTGTAGTCACAAAGCAAACTGGAAAGTTATTAAGTTCATCTTAAATATGGAGAGTTCGTATCAAAAAGGGATATAATTATAAAGCTCCAAAGGTGACAGTACTGGTGAGCTTTAACTTCTCTCTCTTTAAGGGTAGACAAGGTATTGTTGGTCGAAGCAACCTAAAAAATCGAATTTTATCAGCTAGATCAATATATTATTGAAAATTAACACCTTGATGTTTTGTAAAAGTTCAGTCTACAAATCGTATATTTTGCAAAATGGCTTAATTTATTGTTGTCAATGAGTTATATACGTTTTACAAAACTGTTGTTGTTTCAGCCATCTTCACAACATAACTCAAGAACCGTAGCACCTATAAAAGTATATCTGTGATATTTTAATTCTCATACATGCTCGCTATGAATTGAGCAATGCAGTTTTTGCCAAAGTTCACAAGCATTGGTAAGATACTGGGAACTACCAAATCACAACAGTTTAATAATTAATAAATAATTAATAACCTTAACTCTCTCTTCCTCTCTCTATGTGCTATTGTAATTTGAAATGATAACATCGATTGCATTTTAATCATGGTATTTTCTTCCATGTACAGGTTACGACTGAAATATGTTACAGTTCAGCAAACTGGATAGAAAGAATGTTTTAAACTTAAAAGTCTATCAATGCGATGTATCAGAGTGAATGATCAATGCGATGTCAATCAATGCGATGTATCAGAGTGAATGATTTCCAAGCTTTTACAAGGCAACACCATGGAGTATATGCACATAAGTTGGCGATGCTGATAATTCAACAACATTACAGGTCGGTCTGGTGCATAGGCCTTTCTGAGGTGGAATATAGGGAATATTTAATAAGAAGAAGGATCAAATATAAAAGGATTTCAATATACAGAACATTTATAGTGATATAGTAATAGGATATATCACAATATGAATAGCCTTCAAAAATGTTGAAGGCGAAATTTGATATACAATTTTAACATGATAGATGATAAAATTAATGAAGTGTCAACCATATGCGTATATTTGGATGTTATGAATAGTTATGAATAGAGCAACTATGATGTTGAACATAATAAAAGGTAAATATTGATATTGTTTAATTTATAGCATATATTATATAGCTATAAATGAAAGATTCACCCTCATGAAGGGATTGGGCTGAATATATGTAGGCCTAATTCATATAGGCTTTTTGATGAAACAAAATAAGTTAGAAGTCTTCTTAGTTTATCCCTTAGATATTATAGGATTATGTGATACAGTTGGAACATGGAATATCTACTATATCCATGGTTGGAAGCAGTAATAGCTCGAAACAAGTTCTGGGATGTTGAAAGTCTAGTCTAGTTTAGTATTTAACTGGAATACAGTATAGAGGAATTTGAGAGAACTTGCAGTTATTATGTCTTGGGTAGGCCATCAGGAATGAAACAGCTAGGCCATGTTTTGAGGTATGTCAAATGGTGTGTCAGTAGGAAGAATTGGTCAAGGGGATATTATTGTTTGGTATTAGGCGCTGTATAAATTTAAGTTGTTGTTGTTGATTTATGATACTGTATATATTCGGTAGTGAAGATCATTGGGATTGTCTTGTTTGGTGTTGTTGGGCCAAAACTATTGCATAGTCTTGGTTGGGTGTGAAAGTTGAAAGTGGGGAAGTTAAAGTCAAATTTTGTCTGGATCAATACTCCCCTAAAAAATTGGCTTTTATTTTTTCAGCCAAAAGTTGATAAATAATATAACATTGTAATTCAATTCACTCAGAAATTGAAATTCTACTTATGATGAGATGATAAGAAATTAAACAGCATTCATAAGTGGCAAACTAATAGTTTGAGTTTTATTTGTTTTCTGTGTCCGAGTACAATCTTAAATAAAGTTAAATGACAAATGAAATTTTTGCATTTAATCACAGATTAAGATTGGCAAGGCGATAAAACTTTCTTGGTTCATGTAATCAATTGGCTGGTTTAAGTGCCTGTTATTTTCCACTGGCATTATTGATTGATTGATTGATTGAATTGGTTTCAATGGGTTTTCAAATCATTCTTATGTCTGCTGTTGTGGAGTGAAGTCATATCTGACTAGTGTTCCAAATTTTTAACCCACCCTTCCCTCCCATAGTATATGTATAGGTTTATTAGTAGGAGAATAGGTATTTATAGTAGATTTTAATTTACTTTTAATTAATAAAGATTTGAATATAGAATATATATAGAATATGGCTGTTATGAATACACAACTTATACTTGATAGCCGTAAGTATTGGCATAAGAAATATGCCAGCCGTATTCGGTATTTGGCTGTAAAATTATTATTATTATTATTATTCAGTTAAAACATTTTGAGAGTATTGGGCTAAAGAAAGATATCAGTTATACAAATGTTATTGATTGTTGCGAATATATAAGGGATAAGCATATAATTAAATTCCTAAATAAATGGAGCGATTTAACTAAAGAATATTATCAGCATTATCAAACAAAGTGGTAGCTGAGAGTGAGAAAAATTATAACCATACTTTTAATTTCTCAATATACCTACCATAATATCATGAAGATATTTAAATGATGAGGAGATATTCATTTGTAGCCGTACAATTGAATTGAATATCTAAGATTATACTTACCTTATGAAGGTATTTGGGAATTTGGCTATTTCGAAATATACCAAAGTATGATGGTATTAATGGTTTGTATTGATTGATTGCAGCCTTAGGCAGGTATTTGGCGGCTAAAGTATAATAGCCTTATGCAGGTATTTGACTATTTAAAGTTATACCAAAGTATGATGGTATTATTGTTTGTATTGTTTGATAGCAGCCTTTAGAAGGTATTTGACTATTAAAGTATATTAGCCTTAGGCAGGTATTTGGCTATTTTGAGATATGCCAGAGTTTGATGGTATTAATTGTTTGTATTGTTTGATATCAGCCTTAAGCATATATTTGGCTGCTAAAGTATAATAGCATTATGAAGATATTTGGCTAAGTAGAAATATATCAAAGTATGATGGTATTTTTGATATGATTGTTTGTGTAATTGTTTGTTTGTTTGATAGCAGCCTTATTTGGCTGCTTTAAGTATATGGCTATTTAGAAATATAACAAAGTATGATGGTTTGTTTAATTGTTTAGGATTTGGCTGTTAAAATATATATCTGCTTATGATGGTAGTTAGCTTTCAAGTGGATTTAGCTAAGGAAAATCATCAGCCTTATGTTCGTATTTGCCTGATGAGAAAATATCATTTAGTGGATTTGAAATGAAAATATTTTCCCTGGTTGGGTGTGGAATAAATACATCAGCCTTATGAACGTATTTGGTTGAGAGGGTGTGAAAGTTGAAAGTGGGGAAGTTAAAGTCAAATTTTGTCTGGATCAATACTCCCCTAAAAAATTGGCTTTTATTTTTTCAGCCAAAAGTTGATAAATAATATAACATTGTAATTCAATTCACTCAGAAATTGAAATTCTACTTATGATGAGATGATAAGAAATTAAACAGCATTCATAAGTGGCAAACTAATAGTTTGAGTTTTATTTGTTTTCTGTGTCCGAGTACAATCTTAAATGGGCCTTTAAACTCTTTTGACATACACTGTAAAAACTCTTGGAATAACACTTTTTTTTAGCATTGTCATGGCGTTACTTTTGCCCAAAATGGTCCTAAATTAATAGCTATTAATTATTAATTTGACCGCTGAAAAATAAACTAAAAGTGCATTTTAGCACACACAAAAAAAGTACGCTCACAATTGTTTATTAGACCGTAGAGTATTACCTGGAATTCAATAGCCATAGAAAACTATTTATGTCGGTTGTGGTCATTATACTTTTTTTTTAAATTTGCACACAATATCAGGTTTGAAATATAATAATACGCTATATAGGCTACTCTGTAGATCTGTTTGGCTGTGAGGCTGAGTTCACATAAAAGTATACGGTATACGGTATTCGCTATACGAAATACGCTCATTCGATCAGGCTGAGTTCATATAGGAGTATACTATGTGAACTCAGCCTGATCGAATGAGCGTATTTCGTATAGCGAATAGCGAGTATGTCAGTTTACCCATTTTCTTCGTCTTATCAAATGCTTGTAACTTTACTTCTTGAGGTCACATTGCATTCAATGAGGTGTCATAATGTACAGAATTAGATAGTGCATCTATTAAAAAAATGAATTTACCCACATATGGTTAAGGTTTTTAAAATTAGGACGGTATACGCTGCACTAAAATCGAACAAGCACGATTCCCACTATACTGGCAGGTATACGGCCTTTTCGAATAGCTCTTATGTGACCCGGTACTATGAAATTACCTTGGTCGATTTAAGCTATACGCTTGCACCTGCAAAACGTGCATCGTATACCCGAATAGTATACTTCTATGCGATCGTAGCCTTATGTGACCCGGTACTATGAAATTGCCTTGCTCGATTTGAGCTATACGCGTGCACCTGCAAAACGTGCACCGTATACCCGAATAGTATACCTCTATGTGAACGCAGCCTACTGCTAATTAGAACTAGCCCGTTCCACAAACCGCGACGCCTCTCGAACGCTCGGTGCTCGCTTCGCTCGCTTTTCGAGAGACGTCGCGGTTTGTGGAACGGGGCTAGTTCTACTGCTAATGTGATGCCCGGGGGGGGCACTTCAATTTGAAATTGATATAGGTGTAAGGCTGGCACTTTCGCACTAAGGGGCATTCGGTGAGAGCAAAATGTAAAAAATATGGCGTCTTTGGGTGAGAGCATGATTTTTGGCATTCGGTGAGAGCAACATGTAAAAAATATGTGGTCATTGGGTGAGAACATGACCATTTCTTTGTTTTTTCAAAATAAGTAACATAATCCGTGATAAATGAAAGTTGCTGTTCAAATTGAACTTGTAAGGGTCTTTGGGTGACGGTCCAAATGAAAAAAATAGAGGGTCTTCGGGTGACAGAGCATGTGTTCGTAAAAAAATATGGGGTCTTTGGGTGACAGCGATGCTGAAAAAGGGTGTCTTAACAGCCCTAGATATGCGTTACCTCCACAGTTGGAGTGCCCCCGGGATGTGATGCCGTCGTAAGTCGCACGGGGCTCAAACTCGGTGGCTGGGTGTAGTTCTGTCCTGGCAAGAAGAAGTTTATGTTCGTTAAGTCATCCGACCCCGGCCCCCTCCCAGGTGGGTCGTCTCTCTTACTCCCCATAGGTTGCCATGGCAAGTCTCTCTTATTAACACCGCCTATTTTCTCGGAGACTAGGGGTTGGTGGGTGGGTGCATCTTCACCCCAGACAGAACAAATATGTATATTGGTTAGTGGGTCACGGTCACCCGAGGTCATCCAGTGGTCATCTGAGGTCAAATTAGCAGAAACTGTCGTGTGGCATGAACCTTGGTGAGTACAGTCAACATTTAGAGCCAGATTTTTGGAAGGTCATTTCGGGGTCATCCGAGGTCACCCAGGGGTCATATGAAGTCAAAGTACTAAAACTTTTCGTATGGACATGAAACTTTTAGAGCCAAATTTTTGGAAGGTCTTTTTCGGGTCTACAGGACCTGAGGTCAAATCAGTAAAAACTGTCATATGGGCATGAAACTTGGTGGGTACAGAGCCAAATTTTTGGAAGGTCATTTAGGGGTCACCAGGAGTTATCTGAGGTCAAATTAGTAAAACACTAAAACACCGCCAAATATGGGCGCGATGAGTAACCTGACCTCAGATGACCCCTGGGTGACCACGGTTGATCCCAAAATGACCTTCCAAAATTTATTTCTCGGAGACTAGGGGTTGGTGGGTGGGTGCATCTTGACCCCAGACAGAACAAATATGTATATTGGTTAGTGGGTCACGGTCACCCGAGGTCATCCAGTGGTCATCTGAGGTCAAATTAGCAAAAACTGTCGTATGGCATGAAACTTGGTGGGTACAGTCAACATTTAGAGCCAAATTTTTGGAAGGTCATTTCGGGGTCATCCGAGGTCATCAGGTCAAATTACTAGAAATTGTCGTATGGGCATGAAACTTGATAGGTATAGTTAACATTTAGAGTCAAATTTTTGGACGGTAATTTCGGGGTCAACCGAGGTCACCCAGGGGTTATATGAAGTCAAGTGAAGTTACATAAAGTGGGTCACGGTCACCCGAGGTCATCCAGTGGTCATCTGAGGTCAAATCATTAAAAACTGTCGTATGGGCATCAAACTTGGTGGGTACAGTCAACATTTAGAGCCAAATTTTTCGAAGGTCATTTAGGGGTCCCCAGGAGTTATCTGAGGTCAAATTGGTAAAACACTAAAATCCCGCCAAATATGGGCGCGATTAATAACTTGACCTCAGATAACCCTTGGGTGACCCCGGTTGACCCGAAATGACCTTCTAAATTTTTTCTCTCTTGGTGGTGGGTGCATCTCGACCCCAGACAGAACAAAATGTATTGGTTAGTGGGTCACGGTCACCCGAGGTCATCTAGTGGTCATCTGAGGTCAAATTAGCAAAAACTGTCATATGGCATGAAACTTGGTGGGTACAGTCAACATTTAGAGCCAAATGTTTGGACGGTCATTTCGGGGTCAACCGAGGTCACCCATGGGTCATATGAAGTCGAATTACTAAAACTTGTCGTATGGACATGAAACATTTAGAGCCAAATTTTTGGAAGGTCTGTTTGGGTCACCAGGGGTCATCTGAGGTCAAATCAGTAAAAACTGTCGTATGGACATAAACTTGGTGGGTACAGTCACTATTTAGAGCCAAATTTTTGGAAGGTCATTTCGGGGTCACCAGGAGTTATCTGAGGTCAAATTAGTAAAACACTAAAAAACCGCCAAATATGGGCTCGATGAGTAACTTGACCTCAGATGACCCCTGGGTGACCCCGGTTGTCCCGGAAATGACCTTCCAAAATTTGACCCTAGATTTTGACTGTACCCATCAAGTTTTATACCCAAACGAGAGTTTCTGGTAATTTGAACTCAGATGATCCGTGGGTGACCTCGGATGACCCCGAAATGACCGTCCAAAAATTTGGTTCTAGATGTTGACTCTACCCACCAAGTTCATGCCCATACTTAATACATTGTCAGTGCATATAGACAGAGAACCAACTTGTTTATAAGGTTCCTAAGCTGGGGCCACTCTTTCAAGTTAATTTTTGGAACATCTTGAAATGTGGTTTGGAACCAATTATATTATTAGGGGCACGGTCATGACGGTGGTGCAGCGGTACGGACTCTGCCTTGCAATCGGTTTATTGCGAGTTCGATCCCCGGTGGTGCAATCGTGTTGTGCTCTTGGGCAAGGCTCTTTACCTTACTTGCCTCTCTCTAGTCTCTACCCAGGAATGAAATGGGGAGCTGTTATGAATATTGTCCATTGAGCGCCACCCAGAGGTATGAGCATGCCTTGGGCATATATGGCAGCTGAAATATTCTTACGACGTGTGTTGCTTACCTTCGAGTTTCGAGTCTCGAGTCAAATTTTCGAGTCTCGAGTTTCGAGTCTCGAGTCTCATATTTCGAGTTTCGAGTCTTATTTTCCGAGTTTCGAGTCTCATATTTCGAGTTTCGAGTCTCATATTTCGAGTTTCGAGTGTTATATTTCGAGTTTTGAGTCTCATATTTCACGACAGCGGAATAAATGTAAACATGGTAAAGCGCTTTAATCATGTGCATATGTGAAAGGCGCTGTTTAAATACCAACATTTATTCTTTTTAATAACCATGATCTAAGGAACCTCAGAACGATTGGTTTGGTTTAGTCCTGAGGTAGGTGAGAAGCCAGTACTGCTAGCTACCAGTCTATAATATTGAGTTCGATCAACGCATGGTTATGATACTTAAGTCTAGGCTACCTAGTTTACTTCGAGTACATTTACAAATATCAATTTTTAATAATTTGCCATAACATTTATTATATCGTGAACATATGGAAATGTTTCTATACAAAAACGATTCTCTTATAAACCATCTTGCGCACAGTTTCCACCTCGATACACCTGAGCACATAATTTTCGTCCAAGAACTCTCCAGCAAGCAGTGATTGTCTCCACTACAGTCTTTGATTACACTACACGGTTGAGTGAATAAGCATCGAAAGAGCTGTGGAGCTTCTAGCTGAAAATTGGGCCTCTTTCATTGCTTTTTGTCGAAACCTCAAGTGCAAAACTTGGCCACTGACTTGAGTGCACATGCCGTTTCGAGGCTCGGCACGTGAGTTTGGGGGATCCAAATTTTGGCCTGGCCCAGGGCCCCCGTAAGGTCACAAATCCCGCCCAGGTTTAGGCCCGTACTGCTCCTTGTCCAAGGGCCCCTGATGATCTTGCTATGCCTCTGCTGCTAAACCCAATGACCACTCACCCCGAGAAATGGGTGAGCTGTCACTGGGTTGTGAGCTGCCACTGGGGTTTTCAGTTCTCTGGATGGTGTCTTGGAGTATATAGTTTGTTAAATGGTTTGAGAAAATCTGAGGAAAATAATGCTTACCTCAGTCATATAAGGACATTCACATGCACCAAGGTGGACAGATACAGATGTAGGGATTGGTAATTTCATAGGACGTTCATTGACGAAGATGATTACCGCATTGAAGCCATGAATCGACTAAAACCATGAAGATGAATATCCTATAGCTTGTTTTACAGAATCATGGAGCAAACTGACTCCGGATGTTTGTGTCATGCGGTCTTTCCTCCTCGATTGTCTTCCTGATGGTCTTGGCAACGAAAGAGAGTGTTTGTTGTTAATGTCAAAAGAAGTCTTGAATATGTGAACTGCAAGTAAGCAGGAAAACCAGCTTTATAATGGTGGTTCAATATCGGACCAAGTTTATAATAGATATCATTATCGTAGGAAGCTCACAGCGGTCAACTATGGGCCGCACAAGTTCAATGGATGTGCATTCACCGGAGTGGAGTGCAGAAGTGACAAATCTCTGATATGGTTAAAAAGCCTCTATATCCATACCAGCGCTATAAAGGATTGAGCGTTCATCCATAAACTTTTATACAAATGATTAAACATCAGAACTCTGGTTGGTTAATTGGCAAACTGTTGCTTAGTCTCGTGATTAATCTGATTTTCTTTGATTGGTTGATCTATTTTACCTTTGCCATTGGTAGAAGGAAAAATAGAAGTCATCGTTATTGAACAGTTTTGTAATAGTCGTGTACCAAGAACGTTTTACTTTCTAGTATATTATAGCATTTGCACATGTCATCGAATAATAATAATTATAATATTGAATATACTAGCAAGGCTTACTTAACCCAACATGGGACTTGACAGCCTAGGGAAACTTCGTAGTGCCGTCGGTTTTGGCCTGGTGTTGCTGGTGCTGGTTATCGAGGAATCCAACGCTGGGGATCTTGTTATGGACTTCCACGATCTAAAGGCGAGGCCAGGTAGGCAATGTGTTATTTTGTGTGTGTGATCTTTAAAAAAACCGCATAGGTCAAGTCGTGTATAGACGAAAGCCGAAAATAGGAGGTGTCGGAAAATTCGAGGGGTAATTCGGGGGTCCCGGTCGGGGGTTCGGATAGATTCTGATCGTGTGGACGCACTGTGTGTACTCGGACCCAGTGGCGTAGCCAAGACATTTTCAGGGAAAGGGGGGGGGGGGGACAGCTGTGCAAAATTTGACGACAATTGTCAAAAATGGGCTAAAAAGTACGAAAATGGCCTAAAACTTAAAAATAAGGGCGGCCAGCATCCCATGGGCTACGCCACTGGTCGAACCCCAAGAAAATTCGAGGTGTCGAACCTGCAAAAACTATATGGTTGTTGGCTGACCGTGCCGTGTGGACTCGAGGTGTCGTCCAATCACGAGATACAGTATGTCCGCATTAAATTGACGTAGCTAGAAACAGGGGTAGCACACCCCTCCACGCCATACATAAATTCTCCCAGTCACATTTCCCCAATATGAAATTTTAAAAAAGTAAAATTTTCATTTTACTTTTTTGACAGAGGCGGGGTTCGAACTCACAGCGCACCGCTTTGGATACTCTATGAGCCTAGCGCCTTAGACCGTTCGCCCACTTGTCTTGTTGGTATCCATTTGAAACTTATTTGAACATATAATCGCAACTTCAACATAGGCCTACCACGTGACAAGCAAAGGCAGAAAACGTACCATATTTTGGAATTTTATTTGCCTAAAAACATTAATGTGTATTAATATCGCTCAATTGTTGTTAAATGCGTGTTCTACATACAGAAATCCGACAATAAACATGATAAATGGGCATCTATATGGACAATACATTATATCGATTTTGACACGTGCTCGTGTGTCAGTACATTTCCATGGTCAGTAAAATACTATATAGAGGAACCTACCATTTTTCTTGTATACACGTTCGATGTTTTTATCAATTATGTAAAAAATCCACATTAGACCCCAAATGTTTTTTCAGGAAATAAAAGATTAGATTACCATAAAAACGATACAGTAATCTTTGGCGGGGGCTAATGTAATTTTCACATAGAATTTTCAACGTTTTTTCTATCGCCATTCTCGCTCAATTAAAAAAATATTTTGGCGTATATAAAATTGAAATAAAATTCTCTGCCTCATAAACGACATCAAATGTGCCACAATTGGGTATCACGAATCGTTATAGGGTACATGCAGGTAATGCCGGACCGTTAAGGACATTTACCTAATTTGCATAAAAACAAAAGAAGATGTGCCAAAAAGTTATTGTTATTATGAACAAGCTGTCCTGTAAGATTAATAAAACATGCAATCTTATCTTGTGTTTACGTTTGTTTGGACGCTATGACGTCAAAATGATGTCATCGTCAAGTGTCCGATATTGCCTGCATGTGCAGGTAATACCGACCCATGTGTAATCTCTATGGTGAAAATCAAAAACTTCAGAAAATCATTCTTTTGTGCTAAAAATATTTCTGTTACTTGATTTTTTAATGTAAAATGCTAATTTAACAAGAAAATATAAATATCTTAATTGTATTTGTTTTCGCATTGACAATGCACACAATTACCCACGTGTCCGGTATTACCAGCACCCTTTCTGTTTGAAATAATCATTGATAATAGGAAAGTGCCACTCGTCGGTGGAATTGTACCTGCTGATAAGCTTAACCCATCCCCTAACGATCATAAATATTGACAAATGCACCCTCAGTACCAGAGTATTTTGATATACAATCATAAAATGTGACATTGTTTTTTGATATCAGGCCAAATAAATGACGTCGTTTTTTGGACGATTTCACTATTTTTGGCATTAATTTCAAACAGTTTGCTGCATAAACTCCAATGATACATTTCTAGACACACAAATGATGTCTCTAAACACTTAACAAACCAACTTTAAGAGTCTACCTTCTTTAAGTCAGTTTTTGCCAAAAATATAACAGGGGTCCGGTACTACCTCCGGTCCAGTATTACCTGCACGTACCCTATATGATGTGCAGTTAATATTCATATTTTCTTTTATACAGAGAGTGCTTCAGTTTTGACAGGAAAAATATTTTATTGAAAAACCTCTCACTCGGTTATTTCAAAAAGGTAACCACGCTTCCCTAGAATGTGCAATAAATTAGCATTAAAACTTTTCTTATTTTAACAGCATTCTAGAAACTCTTGGCGTTTGGCGAATAGAGGAGTAAGGGGTAGAGTGCCCTCTGACCGAGGAAATCGGGAAGGCATTAGCCTTCCAACAAGGCTTTGCCTGGAGCACCGTAGTGGGAGCGCCATCTATCTTATTCTACTCGCGCATTCGGCGCTCGCTGTCGCGGCTTCGCCGCTCGCACCCCCCAGGATCGCGAGATCTTTGACAAAGATTAGGAAGGCAAAGGAAAAGAAAAGGGGATAGGAGAAGAAAGGAAAAGAAAAGAAGAAAGAAAAGAAGGGGAAGAAAAACGAAAGAAGCTCCCCAAAATTTCCCGGTGCATCTTCTGTGCTGCCCATTTCTCACCAAATTTCATCCGATCATGGGTCAAAATAGTGTAAATTAAATTGATCTTTTTGCTTTGGACCTTCTTTCATATTTTACTCTGAAAAGTGCACTTTTTTTCGATGTGAGGGAGGGGGTGTCACACCACCCGCACCTACCCCCATTTTGATAGATTGGTGGATTTGGGCCCGCCCCCATACATGCTTGCACCCTGGCAAGAATCCCAGCTACGCCACTGGAATTGAACATGGGCCCCATGCCACTGTAGCTAACACTAAATTGCGACAATCGAACATGGAGGGACTAGTCACAGTCCGGGGTCACATGTTACATACTGATTCAAAAAGAAGTAAACTCATGTTTGTGGCACTTTTGTACGAAATCTAGAATGATTCTGCTGTTTATAAATGAAAATTAATCGAAATCTAGAAGGAAAAAAAAATAAAAAAAATAAAAAAACCTTTCCCCACTATTACTAAAAAAACCCGCCAAACTTGACCAAGTAAGTGTCAACTTGACCATGTAAATGCATACAATAATGCATGAAAAGAAATAATAATAATAATAATAAATGGCTAGCCAATTTATACCTAATTTTAACAAGAACTCTGACCTCAACTGCGGGCCTTATACCTGCTAAGTTAAAGACCCATTCAGTGATAAGCGCATGTGTAAAAAAATTTGAATTGTTTATAAACTTTCAAATACATGTAGCTAATTTATTATACTGTCAGTACATAAATTACAGATTCATGTAAAATGCCTTATTTTGGCTTTAATACGCGGCTTTCGGCCGAACCACTAGCAGGCTATATGTTAGCACATCTATGACAATGACAAAGGTACCAAAATATGAATTTTGAAAATTTTTAAAATCGTTCGGGTGAGCAAATCACTGAATGGGCCTTTAATACCAATAGCTAGTGGTTTTTTAAAGTTACAAACTGATACAAAGAATGTACCGGAGCGTGGTAACCCTATGGTATTTTTTTTTGGATAGGGATAGGTAATTTCAAGGTTATACCAAAGTACAAAATCAAATTCTGTATTGTTAAATAATTCACGCAGAAGTATTTCAAAGTTTGAAACTAGTAACGAAAATAAACTACATATGAAGACAACGAAGAAGGTAACGGAGTATCATAACAAGCTAAACTGACTAAAACCCCTCAAAATCGGTTCAATTTTTCTTTCGCTATCCATTTATGTTCTTATAAATTTTGCGTTAATTGGCTATATCTTTGAAATATGCCTAGTGGTGTTAGAGACTGGAATCTGTTAAGTCCTTTACTTCGAGTAATGTTAAATATCAAAAATATCAATTTTTAATCATTTGCCATAAAATGTGTATTACATTGCGAATTTCAAAAAATCGAAATTATGTGATATCAGAAGGACATTCTTCGTATTGCGTTTATTCTTTTCAGACCGTTTCTGACGTACCAAATCTGTATTCACTTAAACCGACACATCTTAACAACCATAAATCACATTTTTATCAAATAACTTTTATTTTGTAGCCAAGAATTTTAAAATTAAATATTAAAATTACCAGATCTGGAATGAGCGTTTTGTGCGTTTCAACAGTATTTTTTGTGGGACATGAGAGCACATCAGACATATCGAATTGCATTCTGAATACGAAGCATGTCTTTCTGATATCAAATAATTTTCATTTTTTGAATTTCACGATATAATACAAATTTTATGACAAATTATTAAAATTTGATATTTTCACATTTTTGATATATAACAGTCCTCGAAGTAAATTTTATAAATCTAATGATATATTCTTAAAGTGTATGTAGCTGGGAGGAAAAGCCGACGATCAATTGAAAATGTTGACCTCATATTGAAGATATGGATTTTTTCTCCCAAAAGACCTAATTGTTTTTGGTGTTTTGGGAAAAAAGATCCATATCTTCAATACGAAAGGTCAACATTTTTTAATTGATCGTCGGTTTTTCATCCCACCTACATACACTTTAAGTATAAATCATCAGATTTATAAAGTTTACTTCGAGTACTGTCAAATATCAAAAATATCAATTTTTAATCATTTGCCATAAAATGTGTATTATATTGCGAATTTCAAAAATCAAAATTATTTGATATCAGAAGGACATTCTTCGTATTCAGAATGCAATTCGATTTTGTGTATGTGGGGGGGGGGGCATTGGGAGAGGGGAGGTGAATTTCAGGGGGGGGGATCGACACATTTTGCGCAAAATTGCCGCAAAAAGCGCAAACTTACTTCATTTTGGGGGTTTGCCTCAAAAGTGGGGGATACTGGGGGAAAGAACAATATTTTTTGGGGGGAGGGGGGCTAGCGCCGCCACTGCTAATTAGCCCTGTCAAATTAAAGAAAATAAGGGCTTAACCCACCACTAATTGCAACCAGTCATTTAAAAAAAGCACATCAATGAGCATATCAAAAATCCATGAAAGTCCAATTATTGGAACAATGCTCAATTTGCATAAATCAAAGTTGGCCGCGGCTTAGGCAGGTGTGAAATTTCAAAGTTAATCGACTCCGGGGTGAAATCCATACCCATATATTCCTCTCATTCAGAAAACACTGATATAGTTTGACCTATCTCCGACAAACAGTTCTTGAGTTACGGGCAAAAAGGTCACAGGTCAATATTTTGGGGTCCATCTTGTAGCAGTAAATAAAATTAATGATTTACAATGTTTCTTACATGCCAAACAATATCTAAGCCTACTTTGTTTTCTTCATCCACAGCCTTAACAATTGACTCGGACGTGACGACATCACATCATGGATTACCAACGATAACACGGAAACATTTCGACGGAACTGACGGTAACGAGATGTTCGTATTACGTATAGTTCGAAGTTTTAATAACAAGCTATATCTCAAGCAGATATTCCAGGGCCTGTTATACATTCTACTAATGGCAAGCTGTATGGCAAGCATGGTAAGTTGCAAAGGGTATGGGTAGGCTGTATTGAAATGGGCTATTCCAGTTGAAATCCACACACCCCATGGAAGACATGACCTTAATCTTCCAACATGTCCAACACTGTCCACAGAGGGTGTAGATTTCAAAAGGAGTCGCCAGGCGGTGGTGGAAGCGATATCTCCAATTTTGACGTCGCCATTGGATCAACACATAATCATGAAATCTTCACAAACAATTCTAAATTTGTTATGTGGTGTCAAAGCAAAATTATCTTACTCTAAAACCGTCGGGGTACGACAATGTACCCCACTGCAAGTATGTTAATTTTCCATTTGTAATTGCTAACCGTGTATTTGGAATGGGGCTATCAGCCCTGTATCTTCGCCAGCCTCGTACGTCACGTGTTGCGTGTCCTATGCCGCCTGGGAGTCGCACATTCATGTACCCCCTATTTGAAATGTACACTCAGATTGTGGAACCGTAAAGTCATGTCTTCCACCTGGTCTATCTAGGTGTGTGGATTTCGACTGACACTGACACACCATAGGGTGTGTTGATTTCGACTGGCATAGCCCATCAGTTTTTTTTTGTGTGTGTGTGGGGGGGGGGGGCATGGCGAGAGGGGGAAGTGAATTTCAGGGGTGAGGGAATCGACAAATTTTGCGCAAATTTGCCGCAAAAAGCGGAAATTTAGGCAAGTGTGGGGGTTTGCCTCAAATGGGTGGGGGTGTGTGGGGGGGTGGCGCAAGAAAAAACGTATAGCGTTTGTAAATGCCGTCTAACGAGGACCTACATATGGATACACACCGTAAAACGAGGACAAACGTGGGCAAGCAATTTTGGTGGGCCGAGGGGGGGGGGGCAAGCAATTTCATGCAATTTTATGGGATAGCATATAAGGGGGCTCATAATTTTTGGACGGGCCCTTTAGTGATAGTAAGCATCTAGCATCTGTATAAAACAGGTGTGTATAAAACTATTCAACAAATATGAGATTTTGCCAACATGCAGTGTCAGTTCTGGAGCACTTTAGACGATTTGCCTCAAATAAAACTTCCGTTAAAAAGGAATGGGGCGTCCAACGGGAAATATGAGATGCAAAATGAGATTTATAAAAAAAACAATTCCAGAGTTAAGACGCAGGCAGGGGCGTCGCTAGACCAATATGATTCGGGGGGTGTACAACATGTTTTGTCGACGGAAATATTTTGTGAAATGTAGACCTCAAGAATCTATAAAGTAGGGGGGAGTCAAAATATTTTCATTTGAAATATTTTTTTAATCAGTAACTAGGGACTATAACATTAACAATAGGCACTATTAAGTAACAAGAGCACAATTTCGTAACACATTAATCTTTTATATGACTCTTGCAATTTGACAATCATATAGCTTTGACTGCATTTGCCGATAATCGCATGGTTTTGACGACAACAGTCAATTTTGCCGACACAATTGTGTAGGGGGGGGGGTGTCACTGTCACACCCCCTCTAGCGACGGCCCTGGATGCAGGTATCAATATTTCCCAAATCACTTTATCGTAGAGTAGGTTTGATATGAATATTGAAAGTTAGAAGACTTTTCGTGTTTGCCTTGTTTTGGAAAGGATATGTGTTTACTATTGTTGTTGTTTTTAATTGGTTGTCTTGCGTGCAGCATATCTGGGTCAGCTTTTCTTACCCAGTGTATATGACCTGGGGCATTTGTATACAATCTTTGCCTGGCGTGCTTGGATGTAGGCCTATATTTTGATTGTGTTATAATTAAGATTGATCGGAGGAATTTTAAGAAAGGGGTATAGCATATACAAGGAAGGTTAACATACATAATATTTATGAAATAGTTATACAACAATATATAGGCTACATGTAATGGACGGCATACATATAAAACGCTTTAAAAATAAGAATGTATTTAAGGGAATTTTATAAATACTTTGGTGGGGTTGAAAAGTTTATCCTGGAACCTTTGACTAAAAAAGTTTTTGATCCCCTTAAAAGGGTGGATTTTTTATCCCCCTTATTATGGTCTAAAATATTTTTGATCCCCCTCCATGTCCTCAAAAGAAACCGTAAAATATAGGCATACGTCATTAATAGTGACGTAGATTTCTTCTTGACATTGGGGGATGGAAATTTTTTTAATTTATAACTGGTGATATATGGTACAAAACTGGAATGAATTCGCGATTTCCGCAAACATTTGGCACGTTTTAGGTTAAAATGGCCAAATATGAAAGTTAACTTTTGGTCTGAAACCCATATAGGCCTACAGGCGTCAACATTATGGGGAGGGGTGATCCCCCATATCAAAATATTGGGGAGAGATTTATCCCCCACCCCCGGGATCTACGCCTATGGTCATTAAGGGGTCATTAACTCATTAGCTAAAGAATACCGTTTGGGAGTTATTATTCATTGGAGGCATAATTTTACACCCAAATTGTAAAGTGCGAAAATGTTGTTGATTTGAAGCTTGAGAGTATACAATTGAATACATACATAACAATCATGCGTGCGCAGCGCTCAAAAATTGGAATATGCAAACCTTCTCATATACATTTTACTCAGGACTTTTATCCTCAAAATTTTTTGATCCCCCTATTGAGGACTGAATTTTTTAGATCCCCCTTTTAGGACCCAACATTTTTTGATCCCCCCATATTTTCCACCCAAAAGTATTTATGAACACTCCCTAAGTCTAAAAAAAGTTCGTTTGGCAATGAAGAGAGAAGGTCAGTGTGTTCCAATATCTGTGGTGGGTCGGATTTTTCAAAAAATACATTTAACTGGTTTACAATAGTTGCTTGAAGCGATAAAGTTTGTGAACAAAAATGTGGGTGTGTTTTTGATTGGAATGGAAAAACAACCCATTTTCCTAGATTGTCAGAAATTAAGGTTGGTATTCCTTTAAAAAAATTAAGAATGGAGAGGTCAAACATAATCCTTTTTAAGACATAGAACATAACTACACTAAATATATTCTATTAGGCCAAGTAAAATAAAAAACATGTTTCACGTCCGGATTTTTGAAAAAAAAGGAGGAAGAGGGGACTTTTTATTTTTTATTTTTTATCGCAAAATCAGTGTAAATACCCATAATTAGAGCTGTTTTAGTAGTGTTTTAGCGTATACAATAATGCCTGGAAAAAGGAGGAGGCCTCTTTTTATTTGTTGTTCGGAGAGATAGGCCCCCTCTACCTATCACAAAACCTTATAAAAGTGTTTCTTGTATATTAGCAAGGCTATAGAAAGCATCTCTACTTCCTAGGTCATGTTTTTTTGAAAAGTTATAACTGAATTTCAAAAAATAAAAATAAAATTGAAGAAACCTCAAAAAAGGAAGCGGGAGGGGACGTGAAACATGTTTATTTTTTTATTTGGCCTTATAGGTGTATAACATTTCGAGAAAATCTGAAGAATAAGGAAAAGCAATGAATTCAAAATCAGGTTTGTGTACTGACTGCGCTACGGGGGGGGGTAAAAGAGGGGCATTCACCCTTCCCCCAAATTATTATTTCGACCCCCCCTTGAAATTCATAGAATCCAAAACAATCTCATCTATCAGTGCACAGTTCTTTAATCCCAATACATTTGTACATTCGTTGAATGAGTTGAATGACCTTTGAAAACCTGGGTACAAAAACTCATACTCTGCAACTTGATGTCAATTTGCACTATGATTGTTTAATTGAGGTTATTGGACTATGCCTTTGGAATTAGTGATAAGACGTTATTCTTCAAAGTGACCGTTGATTTTGCAAATATGAAATGCAAATGCATGAAATTGATGGCATACATAATTAAATAGCACCATAAACAACAAGAACATTAAAGCCATATTATAACATTTGCTGAGGAGAACGCCCTCAGAATGTTTTTAAATTCTGGTTTTTACACAATTGTATTGTACTTTAGTCAATAAAGATAGGCCTACTCTGCAAAAATCAAGACTTTAGGTGCTGTAGTTTTGTCAAAATCCGAGATTTTGAATAAAACGATGGAACCGGCGTTTTATTATTACGATGGAAATATTAGTCGAACACGTATGTGCTGTACGTACACGGCGTGCGGGATACACATACACACACACACCCCGAGGATCGTACCGTATTACAACCGCGGGAGTAACATGCATGGGCGCTAGTAGTAAATTCAAATGTTCTATGCTTTACCTCACTTGTTCGGCTCAAAATTAAAAGGGGACATATCTGACAGTAAAAGCTAACATTTTATGGAAAATAAAATACTAATCTATTTTTACAGAAATGTTATAATATGGCTTTAATCTATAGGCCTATATAAAAGTTACATAGACATTTTGAAAAAAATTAGTCAATAGGGAAAAAAAGAACAAGACATCACAAAACAGGACAAAGACAAACAAGACTATATTAAAGGGTCCACGTGAAGGTGACATCCACACTGTAAAAATGGTGTGTCTTGGCGTAATATGTAAGACATGTCTTGGCAATAGACGTGTCTTGAACAATAGAATAAGAAAACAGAACCAATAAAAACATAATCTAAGACACAAAGACACGTCTACCAGTCAGACATGTCTTCCAATTGATGACAAAAGACACGTCTTAGAAACCCGAAGTGTCTTGCATGACTTGTGAATAAGACGTTACATTTACATTTGAACATATTTTGTACAGAGACATGACTTTGTGTCTAAATAGATACATGTCTCCCAATTGATGACACATAAAGTGTCTTTTGCCAACTTCATTTTTACAGTGTCAACATCACAAAAATCAAAAAGCTATAGGCTACGTGCCTACCGGTTTGCGAAGTAGGGGCCTATCGGGTACAAAACGTTGTTTTAAAAAAGGGGGGTCATTGGGTACAAACAAAATGAAAAAGGGGGTAATTGGGTATAACATTTTGAAAAAAGGGGGTCATTGGGTATGACATTTCAAAAAAGGGGTCATTGGGTAGAACATTTTGAAAAAATGGAGCAAAATTATATTTCTTGTTTCAAATTTTCAATACAAATTTGCTAAAATAAGAGAATTTGAAAGTTTCCGCATTATTTTGTGGCATTTTGACTTTGACTTTGACTTTGACTGGATACTGGCCAGCGTTCCCTGCGGGAATCACACGGTCAGGAAAGGTGTGCGCTTGATGTTATGCTTAGTCTTGCTTGTAGATGTGGCTTGCTATAGCTGCTTTGAAGGTATTTGGTTCTTGTATCTTAGCTATTGATTCTGGAATAGAATTCCAGTCTCTGATTGTTCTGGGCAGGTAAGAGTTCTTGTAGCAGTCTTTCGTGGCTGCTAGTGTTGCGAAGGCTTGTGAGTTATAGTATGCCGTGACGTACGTGGGGCGGGCTGAAGGAGTTTTCCGACAGGTAGGGATAGGTGACCAGTGATGGCTTTTTGAAGTATGGTCAGTCTTCTACACTTCCTTCTGGACTGTAGCGACTCCCAATCTAGCTGTCGAAGTAGCTCTGTCATGCAACCCTGTGATTTAGACTTGTAATCCCCACTTACAAAACGGGCCGCTCTCCTTTGAACCATTTCAAGCTTGTTGTTAAGCACTTGTGTATACGGATCCCATGTAGAGGATGAATATTCCACCAAAGGTCGAACCAGTGTCTTGTAGGCCGACTCTTTCACATGTTGGGGACATGAATATAGACGTATAAAGCCCAAGGTGCGGTTTGCGGATGCTGTTATGTTGTCGATGTGTTTATTCCAAGTGAGTTTGTTACGCCGAGATATGGGTGGCTATTTGTTGTCTGCAAGATAGAATTACCCAGTGTGTAGTCAAAATGGAACACAGATCTTTTATGTGTGAGTCTCATTATAAAACACTTGTCTGGATTGAAATGCATTTGCCAGTCTTTTTCCCATTTTATGAGTGTGTTCAGGTCTTGTTGTAGTGCATCTGCATCAAACTGATTTTGTATTTCACGATATAACACACAGTCGTCTGCAAAGAGACGTACTGTGGAATCTATGTTGTCAGGGAGATCATTTATGTATACAAGGAACAGTAGCGGTCCAAGCACCGTGCCCTGAGGGACGCCCGAAGCAACGTTGGTCCATGTCGAGTGTTCACCACCGATTACGACCCTCTGGACACGATGCTTGAGAAAGCTACTGATCCATGTATGTGTCTTGTTGTGAATACCATATCTGTTTAATTTGTTTAAAAGCCTATTATGGGGAACTACATCAAAAGCCTTTAATTGAAAAGTCCATGATTACCATATCCACTTGAGATTTGTTATTTAATGAATGAGCTAAATCATGAGTCGTGAGGATTAGCTGAGATTCTGTTGAGTGTTTACTTCTAAATCCGTGTTGTTTTTCAGTTTAAAACAGAAAATTGGTCAAAATGCCTCATAATATTGGAATGCAAGATATGCTCTAAGGTTTTGCAGCATATTGATGTTAATGAAACAGGGCGATAATTTGACGCCAATGTCCTATCTCCCTTTTTAAAGATAGGTGAAATGTTTGCTTGCAACCATGAATTTGGAAGTACCCCAGTGTCCCCAGTGTCGTAGGATTTTTGAAAAATAACACAAAGGGCAGGAGCTAATTCCTCCGCAGCCAATTGGAGGATACGCGCTGAGATCCCATCTGGGCCACTGGCCTTTTTGGGGTCAAGCTCCTTAAGTAATTTGGCTACACCTTCAGGCGAAATGGTGATGTCTGGCATGGTTGGGATTTTAGGAATTTGCTCTTTGGGTGGATTATTATCTTCCTTTGTGAAGACTGATCTAAACTGGTCATTCAGAATTTCAGCTTTACAAACATTGTCAGACTCAAGCTTACCATCTTTCTTAAGTGTTGGGATTCCCATAGCATCAACCTTGAGGCTTTTTATAAACGACCAAAAGCTCTTAGGCGAATCAGAACAAACATCAGCAATATGTCTCCTGTATGAGTTCCTGGTTTCTTTAAATACAGTTTTTCTTATTTCAGTGAAATTCTCATGACTGGGTTTGGTGATTTTTTGTATGCATTAAACGCTCTCTGTTTACGCTTGTGAAGGCGTTTGATTTTCTTATTTATCCAGGGGGTTTGGCTTCTCTTGGTAGACATTTTGGACGGTATGTGTGTGTCCAAAATCATTGTACAGCTCATTAACTGTGCTGTTGGAGACATTTTTTCTCACAAATAAACCTGACCAATTTTTTAGGTCACTTTTAAGAGCCTGTAAATCAGCTTTGTGGTACAAGAATATCTTGCGAGCTTTCTGCTTATTGATTTTGGGTCTACAATTGACTATGATCAATGGAATGCTATCATGGTCGCTTATACCTGGGACCACAATAGATTTTTCAACCAAGGTGGGGTTGGTGGTAAAAAATAAGTCAAGTGTGTTGTTCCCACGTGTGGGCTCACGCACGACTTGCTCCAAACCAAACTCAGCTGTGATATCAAGTAATTTCTTGGAAAGAGAGGGATATTGCCCCCCTGTTTTGAATGAGTTATTTTCCCATTCAATGTCTGGAAGATTAAAATCTCCTGCCAAAAATATTTGACCGTTGCTTGTAGCTCTAAGCTTGGTCAATGAGTCATGAAGCTCATTCATGTACTCAAATGAGTTCCCAAAAATATGGGATCGGTAAAAGGCACCTATGGTGGTGTCTCTAGCTCCCTGGATCTTAATAGTAACCCAAACCACCTCACATTTTGTATCTAAATCAACTCTGTGGGTCCCTATTAAGTCACTTTTGGGCAATTAAGACCCCACCACGCTTGGCACCTACCCTATCTTTACGCTTAATTTGGTGGTAAGAGCTCACTGCTGTTGATATTGCTATCAAGGTGAGTTTCAGTTCCAATAATTATGATGCAATCCTAGAAAAATGGCGTCCGCCCAGCCCCCCTGGTTATGGGCCTGTCGTCTGCAAAGGGTGCACTTAAGGTGCACAATTATTATTAATAGCCCCACCATCTCCACTTTCCTGAAATATGCCGTTGCGTGAGAAGTTTGTACGCTATCATGGCTATTGGTTACCATGGTTACAGGAATTCCATATCGAATCGCATCAATAATTTAGCACAGAAGTATTGACAACGGTTTACAAAAGAAACAGGAAAACGCCCGAGTTTTCTTTGTATGTGCGAATTGCAATTCGTTTAATCATGAGGTTTTTGTAAATCGGACACACTGAGCATTGTTCAAGTTCATGCAGGTTATTATCTATAAGTTGCCAAACCCATGACAAGTAAGTTCTACTCGACAACCGCCATAACATTCACTAATATAGGCTGGTCCATTTCATGATCCAGCAAAAATGAAATCATCAGTTTGTCAGGATATACATGAAGTTCATAGCTTTATATAATTTGCCAACTACGACAAAAGCATTAAAATGGAGGGGGCAAATGGAGGGGGCAAGCATGCGTTGTGCCGACTTAGTTTGCACTTCCCTGGTTTTACTCCCGGGGGGCACTCAACTTTGGAAGTGACGGTATGTGCCTGTCAATAGGCCCCCTCTTTTGAAGTCGACTATACCCGATGACCCCCTTTTTTTAAAAGCCATACCCGATGACCCCCCTTTTTTAGTTGCGGCTACCCAATGACCCCCCTTTTTTTGGTTGCGGCTACCAAATGACCCCCTTTTTTTCTAGAATAGCATCATCAAAATGCAACAAAAAAATGCCGATACTGTCCAATTTTGCTCCATTTTTTCAAAATTATGCCGAAATTTTCAAAATTTTGCTCCATTTTTTCAAAATTTTCTACCCGATGACCCTTTTTTTTGAAATGACCCCCTTTTTTCCAAATATTGTACCCAATGACCCCCTTTTTTAATTTTGTTTGTACCCAATGACCCCCTTTTTTAAAATAACGCTTTGTACCCGATAGGCCCCTACTTCGCGACTCCGGTAGGCACATACCCGTCACTTCCAAAGTTGAGTGTCCCCCCCCGGGGTTTTACTGGAACATTTGTGCACTAAGCGCGCGAAAAATGTTCAATTTCACACTATTTGAGCCCATAGGTGTAGATCCGGGGGATAGGGGGTAACCCCCCAAAATATTTTGATAGGGGAGATGACTCATACAATCCTCCCCCTCCCCCAATGTTGACGCCTGTATGTGGTTTCTGATCAAATTAACCTCATATTTGGCCAAATTTTGCACGCTTTGCGAGAATTTCACCGTTTAGCTTATTTTTTCTCGCACTTTGCTGCATTCACTATACTCCAAGACACTTTTTCCAACCCACCCCCTCCCCATGTCAAAAAGAAATCTACGCCCCTGATTGAGCCCAAGATAAAAGTGAAATTTGGTATTTTGATGGGACACACACTTTAGTGCGCAAAAAAGGAATACAATTTTACAATTTTTAGTCCGGAAAAAGAGTGTTTTACGGTTTAAAAAATACAAAAAAAAAAATGGAGTAGGCCTATACCCATCACTTCTAATGTTGAGTGCCCACCCCAGGGGCTAATGATCTGAATCAATGGCCCGGATTAGTGTTTCTGTAATTAAACAAGAATTCCTGAAAAAAATTGGTGTCAGTTCCAATTTACAATGTAATTATTATTTGAATGTAATGTTAAAGATGGAATTGCATGAGAAGTTTTGCACTGCAGCACTGACAGGAAAATTTAGTGGTAGTTCATTTATCATTAAATAATTATACACTTACATACGTGTTTTGGCGCAGCGTCAGCCTTCTATTCTAGCTAAAAACGTTTTTAAAAATATGCAAATGAGGTAGCTAATTTGCATAAAAAAAAAAAAAAATCACATGGGATCTTACCCCTTACCACCATCCCACGAAGTTAAATCTCTATACGCCTCACCAGTTCCAAAAAATGGCAAAAGACTTTTTAAAAATAAACAAATATGCAAATGAGGTAGCGAATATTTTGTGACAAAAATCACGTGGGATCTTAAGACTGCCCCTTTACCACCACCCTACCAAGTTACATCTATATAACCCCTACCAGTTCCGAAAAATTGAAAAAAGCGTTTTTAAAAATAGAAAAAAGGAAATGAGGTGGCTGATTTGCATATTTTGTGACAAAAATAGCATCTGATCTTAAGACTGCTCTTAACCATCATCCCACCAAATTACATTTTTATATGCCTCACCAGTTCCGAAAAATGGCCAAAAGCATTTCGACAAATAAAAAAATAGGCAAATGTGGTGACTAATTTGCATATCTTGCGACAAAAATCGCATCGGATCTTACGACTGCCGCTTACCACAACCTCATCAAGTTACATCCCTATACGCCTCACCAGTTCTTTGAAATGGCAAAAAACAAAAAACAAACAAAAAACAATTTTTAAGTTAAATATGCAAATTAGCTACCTAATTTGCATATTTTGCGCCAAAAATTGCATCAAGTCTTAGGGCAGCAACTTACCACCACCCTAGCAAGTAACACCCCAATACACCTCACCAGCTCCGAGAAACTAACCTGGAAGCCAAAGGCATTTAAAAACAAAGTTCACACAATACAAATGTATAAGACCCCATTATAGCATAAGGCAATTTATAAGTCGTTTTAAATGATTTTAAATGTGACGTATAAAATTTGTCTATAACACAGGGAGATATAAAATGTAGGGATTTGGGTACTTTTTGTTCAATTTTCACAGAAATTGAAGGATTTTGACCCATGTTTTTGTTTGTCTGTTTACCCCAGGGTCGCTGAAACAAAGAATTATATTAGTTAAATCACCTAATTTACAATTAATAAAGGACAAAGAAAGATAAAAGCAAAAGTATGCTTCATTTAGTTAAACAATAGTAACATCCCTGTTGTGTACAAAAAATAACTCTATACGACAATGCAAATCAGGATCAATTCATGGACTAAGTGCACAGGCAGAGGGAAATGTTGATTTCTCAGCGGATGGAACAGCCATTTTTTTTAAAGGGAGTATGTAAATTAAATGGAACAGCTATTTTGGGGCCATTATTTCAGAGGGAGTATGTAAATTAAATGGAACAGCCAAAATGCCAATGGGTGTGTAATTTAACTAGAACAGCCTTAAATTGATATCGATATTAATATTGATGTCACAGATTCGATTTGTCACGTGATCGTCAAACCTGTAGGAGAAGGTGTCAGTTCTTCGAAAATTAAAAGAATAGTTTTCTTTTTTGGAAATGTGCCAAATTGGGGTAAAATGGGACGTCATTGATTTACCGTGTGCTAACTCGCACTGTCCCATCTTGCCGCAACAAAAAATCCCATAGTAAATCAATGGCGTTCATGCGAAATTGTTGCTGAAAAGAAGCTGGGGGTAAAATGGCACGTCTTAATAAAATAATGAAGCTGGAGTCCGACGGGCACCATTATTAATTTTTTTTGTGAATCGTAAGTCTACTATATAGATTCTTGGTGATTTTTGTTTTGTAGTGGTCACTTGTCGGGTATTAGTATTATAGCCGAGTAAAATATGGTGTCCCATTTTGCCTCTTAGGTGGACCAATTTGAGTTAAAGTCTGCAAACAGACACGTAGCTGAGAGCAGGTGGTATGCGCCGTGCATTCTCTAAATTCAGTAAATTTCCATCATCAACCGTGTAATTGAATGAGATTATTTTGAAATTTTAAAACACTTGAAATATCACAAACTATGTTAACAAATAATATCAATACAAGCTAAAACCATTGGGGTTCGATAATGAACACCACAAAACTAACCGAGTAGGCCTATATGGAAAATGCCATACGGCCGGGCGGTTTCACAAGTTGCCGGCTCTATCATGCCACTCGCCGCCTGGCTGAGAGTAGGCTACTACATAAAGAGAGGCGCTGCTTCGATCGCAAAAGTGATGACACAGATGACGACAGTTTGATATTAAGGGCGTATTACACTAAATCACTGCGCGAAAGGTGCAATGGTGATGAGTTCCGGTTAAAAGTATATGGCTACTGGAGACAATGTGGTGTCCTTAGGGACCATGTTCTTCGTGAGGTTGACATGTTCTGATTTAAATGAAAGATGCTGGCCTATTAATGACTAAAATATATTTATAGATATGAAATTATACAAATCGATTTCACAAGAAAAGTAGGCCCTGTCCGAATTACTGCTAAGGCCAAAAAAAAAAAGTTGTTTGCTTGCCCTCGTCCGACCGACCGTCTCGGCAGTCCCGACCGTAGAACTTTTTTTTTTTTTTTTTTGAAAAAAGGTTTTTTTTTTGCGATTTTCCCAAAAATGGCATGTATTTTTCGTCTGAAAAACCGATGATTTAAAAGAAACGTTGTAAAATACCATATCCTGCATGTTTACGTGTCCGGCTGTACCTGACTGTCGGGTTCCGCCATTTCGTATACCACCTCAGCGTCTATGCTCTTAATACAATTTGCTATCCACCTGCACATTTCGGACGGCGCATCTAGGGATGAGTTTATTTACAGGCAAAATATAACCGTGCATATCGTGCAAGAATGGGTACAATAATAGCAGATGTTAAAATATGGTAAAAGTAGATAAAATTTGAAAACAGTTGTACCAGATATTAATTTCTTGTTTATAAATATTTAGATTCATGATATTTGTTCGTATCGACTAGGAAGTAACATTGCACTATTTTTTTCAACATCATTTGTTGAGGCTACTTTTATTAAGAGCACAAATCGCTCGGTATAAATATGATTTCACTTTAAACATGGCGGACACAACACGAGTAGCGTGCTAGCTGTACAGGTGAAGCAAGGGACCGAACACGCTGATTAATATGATAGTTTTGAAAAGCAGAAAACACTACATGTAGGAGAATTGTACACTTCATTAAACGTAGGCCTACATGTAGAAGAGCTACAATTGTTTAAGGTGCAAGTGGCGAGCACTGATGCTGGACCATGGCGTGTTGCTGCTACGGAAATGTTTGAACCATTAATTGCATTCGCCGATTCGGTATTCGCCATGTCTGTTTCTGGGAAACGGAATAAAAAACTTTTCCCGACCGACCGACCCAATTTTTAAAATCCATTCGAGGGCAAGCAAACAATTTTGGCCTAACGGAACAAGTTTTAATGCTAGTTTTGGCGTTGAAATAGCGGCGTCGCTTTTCAACATTTTTTAATAAAAAACTGAACCTGTAAAGTTCCCAAAATTGAAGCGATTAAAATTTCAGTCCTTAATTAATACAGGGATGACGTAAAAAGTGAAAAATATTGTCACGCCTGGTAGAAAACGCCGTTTAAAAAAGTCTATTTCAATGTAGAAGTTATTTGGTGGTTTACGCCCTTAATGAGCTAACAGTTATGTGACGTCATCCGTCATGTGGTGACGTAGACCACGAAAAGGCGACGGTATGACTTACGTCAGAGCTACGTATAGGTCTACTATGAATGATTGACAAAGATACATGGTTCATTGAGCATATTGAGTTAGAGCCATAATGCCCATAATAGGAATAATAGTTGTTGTTAAGCGATATCTGTGAGCGGTACAAAAAGGCGATTGTTACCCAGCAAACACAAAACGTTTTGGGCACCGGGTTTGGATATCATTCGCAAAAGGTTAGAAAAGGTTGCCAGAAAACGTTTAAATGTCAGATTATATGAAGGTTTCTCACTTCTCTTTCCATATAGGCCAGCATGTTTATATAGGCTTTTTAGCCTGGCTTGAGCATTTTGTTTGATGACTGTTTATTTTATGTGAGGCACAACTGACACATTTAGTCCTTGTCTTTCCAGTCCTCTTCAGAGCCCACAACTTCTGCACATGCAAAATGCCAGAAAAGTTTACTCTAGCCAACCGAATGTTCTCAATCATGACATAATTATTTTGTCAGGACCCACTTCATTGTCCACCTTTTGCTTCTTTATCGGCTTGGTTTTATCAGGAAAGTTGAAAAAGAAGGAGGGAGAACGGAATTATATCCTTGAGATAATCCCGTAGGTAATCCTGTCGCACCTATTCATAGTCCTTTATTCTCAAGTAGTTACACATCTACTTGAAAGTAGCCTTTGATGTGATGTGTGTTGCCGACTACGGTTGATTAATTTTCACTCCAGAATTGAAACCATATCCAATGTTTCTATAGAGAATCCCTTGAAAGTATGACACGTGTGTGTTAAGTACCTGATGTTGCTCTGAAGGGATGCCACACGTGGATACTATAACAAAGAAATGTAGTTTTGTAAAGATTCCAAAAAAATCCGCCCATTTTGGAACATATATTAATTATTTAGGAGAGTGTTTTAGGATTTTGTTAGAAAAGGGATGATTTTTGATCATCTATATTTTATTGTTTTATGTATTTTCCTGTCATTTCCTGCAAACCTAATAAAGATATTTTGATAATTGAAAATAGGCTGTATCATAAATCGTAGAGGTTGAAAGCGTAACCAAGCGTGCAAAATTATTATTTGCCATGGAACTTCGGTCATATTTTATTTGAAATAAACTGGATGTTAGGATCTGCATGCATGGTATGCATAGTATTGATGGTATACAGACACTGACCTTTCCCTAAAACTAGTAAGCAGCAACTTGTGTATCACACCCGTCATGGGTTCGAACCCTTTTGTTGTATTTTATTGTTAAACCTAAATAGCGTGATTGTTTTTGAATGAGCGGCAACACACATATTTTGTTTGAGGATAGCTGGATCTATCTCCTTTCTTTACATCTTCTCTGGTTTTATCTGTCTTTGTATTTTCTTGTTACTTGTTGTTGGTTGGTTTTGACTTCTTGTTCAGCTGCTGCTTCTTCTGAAGTGCGCAACCAAAATACATGGGGGAGGGGGGCATTAAGGACCATTTAATAATTGGGTCATTTAAGTTACTACAAACCCATAATAAAATAGGCAAGAACTTTAATATTCGTTGTTGAACTACCGATTCATATATGGGAAATCACCAATATTTTACTGAAAAGTAGTACTGGGGTATTAGTACCCAGCAAACACAAAACGTTTTCGACATCATTCGCAAAAGGTTATAAAAAGGTTGTCAGAAAACGTTTAAATGTCGGGTTATATAAAGGGAATATTAAGAGTATAACACGTTTTCATAACATTAAAAAACATTTTCTAATAATCTACTGGCCACACACACAAAATGTTTTACAGAAAACGTTAAGATGTCGGGTTATATAAAGGGTATACAAACGTTTTAATAACATTCCAAAAACATTTTTGAAAACTTGATACAAAACATTCTATACAGAATGTTATTTTGGGGTTGAAAAAATATTTTGCGAAAAATGTTTGCCCAAAGTATTTGCAATAACGTTTTAAAAACGTTTTCATGACCTTTATATAACCCGACATTTAAATGTTATTAAAACGTTTTGTGAAAAACATTTTAAGAACATTTCTGTGTTTGCTGGGTTAATGTTATTTAAGAGTTAAGGTAGTATGAACGGCTAATCAAGCTTGCAGCAAAATAGCCATAATAGCAAATTGGAAATGTGTACTAATTTAAAACTTAGAACAAACTAAATATAAGTCTTCACTCCACTTATTTTTAGAGTTTAATAAAAAATTTACCATTTCTTATGTATTTCTTTATTTTTTGAAAATTACCTAAATTTTTCCACATTATAATTTTTTTTGCCTACATGGAGTGTGCTATGGTTTCCAAACTTGGTGGGATGGTGTATAAGCTTAATATCTACCAAAAAACGTTGACAACGTAAAGAAATCAGCAAGTTTAAAAAAAACCACCTCGGCTCACTTTTTGAAACTTGGTCCCATTTGTAAAAGGTATTAATTTAAACTTCATCATATTTATATAAATTTAAAACATTTCCAGAAGTGTAGTAGGCTTGTAATCTTGTTGGAAACGCTGTATTCTGTTGAAATAAAATAAAAACACTGATTTCCTGTTGGTATTCAAAATGGGACCAAGTTTCAAAAAAGTGAGCCGAGGTGGGTTTTTAAACTTGCTGATTTCTTTACGTTGTCAACGTTTTTTGGTAGATTTCTTTTCTTTTATGAATGTAACCAAGTAGCTCCAAGCTTGGAAAGTCATCAGGTTACAAAGTGCTCCATAAAACGAAAAATAGATGTTTGAAGTTGCTGTTCATGATTTATGACAATAAATAATTAAACAAAACTTTATCAGTCGTTTATTTTAAAACTTGCTCGTCACGCGTGACTGAGGCGTACACAATGATCAATATATATTTTAATATACTTTAATTATTCAAGGCAACGTAAATATGTACAGAAAATGTAAATATAAACAGCACACACCCAATGTTGACAATGCCAGAGAGATACGGAGAGTAAGTCCGATTTACTTCCAAGTTGGAACTGGTAAATGCGCATATATTTAAGCCTATACTACGGAAGCGTCTAAATGCCCCGACTAGGCAAGATAATCGTGTTTGAATGTTTGTGGTTCTTTATAGCCCTGCGGGCCAACCTAGTTGGATATGCCTATTAAGCGGCGGTTATCTGCGATCTTTCGTGGTTTGTGGTTTTAATTTCCCTTATCAAGCACTGGCCTCTATCGGGAGCTAATTTATAGTTTAAGCTTGTTGGATATCCATATTTCGTGGTTTGTGGTTCTTCGTAGCCCTGTGGGGCAATCTAGTTGCAAATACAAATTTCGCGGTTTGTGGCTCTTCATTTCGTTTCATTTCGTTTATCGCGGTTTGTGGTCTTAATTTATTGGATATCCATATTTCGCGGTTTGTGGTTCTTTATAATCTATAGGCCTGTGGGCAATCTAGTTGGATATCCAAATTTCGCGGTTTGTGGTTCTTTGTAGCCCTGCGGGCCAACCTAGTTGGATATGCCTAGTAAGCGGCGGTTATCTGCGATCTTTCGTGGTTTCTGGTTTTAATTTCCCTTATCAAGCCTGCCCTCTATCGGGAGCTAATTTATAGTTTAAGCTTGTTGGATATCCATATTTCGTGGTTTGTGGTTCTTTGTAGCCCTGGGGGGCAATCTAGTTGCATATCCAAATTTCGCGGTTTGTGGCTCTTCATTTCATTTCATTTCATTTTATCGCGGTTTGTGGTCTTAATTTGTTGGATATCCACATTTCGCGGTTTTTGGTTCTTTGTAGCTCTGCGGGGCAATCTGGTTGGATATCCCTATTAAGCGGAGGTTGTCGGCGATCTTTCGCGGTTTGTGATTTTAATTTCCTTATCAAGCCCTCTATCGGCAGTTAATTAGTTTAAGCTTGTTGGATATCCAAATTTCGCGGTTTGTGGTTCTTTATAGCCCTGCGAGGCAATCTAGTTGGATATCCAAATTTAACGGCAGTTGTTGGCGATCTTTCGCGGTTTGTGGTTCTTTATAATCGATAAGCCTGCGGGCAATCTTGTTGGATATGCAAATTTCGCGGTTTGTGGTTCTTTGTAGCCCTGCGGGGCAATCTAGTTGGATATCCCTATTAAGCGGCGGTTGTCAGCGATCTTTCGCGGTTTGTGATTTTAATTACCCTTATCAGGCCCTGCCCTCTATCGGGAGCTAATTTATAGTTTAAGCCTGTTGGATATCCATATTTCGTGGTGTGTGATTCTTTGTAGCCCTGCTGGGCTATCTAGTTGGATATCCAAATGTCGCGGTTTGTGGTTCTTTATAGCCCTGCGGTGAAATCTAGTTTGATATCAATATTCAGCGGCAGTTGTTGGCGATCTTTCGCGGTTTGTGATTTTAATTTGTGACAATTTATAATATTTATTGCAAATATAATTTCAGATTGAACTGTGAACAGAGCCAATGATAAATGTGTTTTAAATAACGAAGATGTCATGATAGTCAGGCATGGTGAAAGCATCTGGATCCCGGTGTCGTCACTTAACATTGACTATGTGTACGCATGATCGTTCCCAATTTCGCGAAAAAAGGGGTTATTTTTAAACTATGTTCGCGAACATAAAATGTTCGCGATGTTTAAAAAATAGGGTTGTTTTTGACGACGGTGTGCTCGAAATTAAAAAATAGGGTATATTTTTGTGGATCATGATAATGTTGAAATCCCAAGAAATCTTACCATTTCTCGCTCAATTTACTCCCGGATTTCACTTTTGTGAAACTTTTTTGACTTCCTAATATCCCGGCCTAAATATTCAGCAACACGCTCGACTCGGTTTTATTTGTTTCATGGTATGTTTACACCGATTACGTCACTGGGGACTTACCCAGTTTGGCCGCTGATTCCATGGGACTTTTTTCATCGGCTTTATTAATGACTCGCCCGGCCTCCGGAGCCTTGACAAACTGGGTACCCACAAACCGGGCCACAAACTCTTCGAAATGGCACCTGATCATAAAGGAATTGTTCCTTCTGAACCTTCTGAAGTTGTAGTCAGCAGGGCGAAAACCGCAAATCGCTAACTATTTGGTGACCGGCAAGCTAGAGGTTTTTCTTGAAAATAGCTAAAGCGGGGGCTGATATAGTGGTTTGAGTGAGGGAATTCGTGGCAAATGCTAGAGTTCGTAATTTTGGTCAGTCAGTTTATGTATTGGTCACATTCAAGCTTTATTTTGCAAAAAAAAAAAAAAAAAAAAAAAAACGGGGAAAGATTACATTGTTGATGCATCCTATTGGATGTATTTGTATATATTTTTCTGTTATTTTCCTCATTTATATATTAAAGGGACAACAGAGTTCTATTCAGAAAAGACAATGAATCAGAACAAGTGTTTTTGTGTGTGTTCTTGAAATGTTAAAAAGGGGTACTTTTGTAAAAGTGTACTTGAAATGCAAAAAAAATAGGGGTATTTTTTTAAGGCTAATTTGTACCCATTTTCGTGTAAAATAGGGGTAAAAAATGACGAAAATGTTCTTGAAACCGCGCAAAATAGGGGGGTATTTTTGACTTGGGGAACGATCATGCGTTACGCCTTTAAATGTTAAGTGACGACACCGGGATCTGGATGGTGAAAGTAGGCCTAGGCCTAGGCCTAGATGAGAATAAAAATCAGACATGTTTGTTTGATGAAAAAAAAAATAATATCATAATAGCAATGGATGTTCGAGATGGTGTTATTCTTGATTTATGACAATACATTGGTTAATAAAACATTAAGAAAAAAAAAAGTGGTGGGAAGTTTCGAACCTGAGCAAAAATTCATAAATGGATTAGAAGTCCAGGACCTTAACCGCTTCGCCACGGGGACGACCCGTTATAACGACGTGTGAAAGTGGAGTATTTATTAATATGAATGTATGCTGTGGTCCGGAAAGAATAAAAGAATTGCGAAAAACTTGATTTTTTTGGCGAATGGGATCCAGAATTTGTATGTAGGGTATCCAGGAATATACTAGGGTATATTTGAAAGTGAATCTCAAAAGGTAGTGCGACAGTGACAGCCATGTATGGCTGTAGCAGTGACGAAAGATTGTGGATATCAGTATGATTAGCTATGATTTTCCACTAATTTTGGCTATGAAATACCGCGTGAAATAAAGCAAGAATGTTTATTTATTATCAAACAATCGGATTGACTGTATGATTGGTGTAACTTTTTGAATTAATGAGTTATTAAAATATTACACTTTGGATAGTAAATACGATTTAGCATGGTTTTAGATATATTTTGTACCCAGCGAAAAATATCATAGAACAATAGCGTTTTGTTTCGTGTAAATATAGTCCCGCGGTGCATCTTCTTATTCTTCTTTATCAGTCGTTTTTTTTAAAACTTGCTGGTCATGCTACCGCGTGACTCTAATCTAAATTCTCTCGCCAGCTTTTTTGGATAAAGTGTTTAATTTTTTAGAAAAATAATTTTTAAATTGTTGATTTTAGGGAAATTTAGAAACACCTATAACTTACAATAGAAACACTTAATTAAAAAAAGCTGGCGAGAGAACTTTCTAAATTTGATTACCTTTCATATGACACCTTGTTTGTTGAAATTGGACCTATAGTTAGCTCAAATAAAATTCTAGAATTTAGGTAATTTAGTGTTTCTAGAAAAGTCAAGAAAATTGAAAAAGTACTAACATTACCATTTAATATCTCCTTTGTTAAGGGCAATATTTTGAAAAAAATGCTGTCCTTAATTAAGTAGCATTTTTGCAATAAAATAAATTAAAACCCAGATTTATGCAGTGGGCATAAAGGAGAGAAAATCACATTTAAACAAATTACTTGTTTTCAAAAATTAAGCTAATTTGAAGAACTTGGCAACATGCCCAAAACATGCCGTGTGCAAAGTCTATGGGGTTTTCCAAACACAAAAAATTACATACGTCACAAACGCTCTTTTGGAAAAAATTAAAAATTGGCAGGTGAGTTTTTCTCACCCATCTCCACATTCTGTATCATTTTCAAACAAATCTGAGCATGACACCGTAGCCGTTAGAGTTAACAAAATATTTAGCAAAAAATGTTTGCAAAAACAGTTTATAAGAACATTTTGAACACATTTTAAAAATATTGTTGCAGTGTGTTTTCATACTAAACGTTTTAAAACGTTTTCATGACCTTTATACAACCCGACATTTTAATGTTATTAAACGATTTTACCTAAACCAAAAGCCAAAATATAACTTATTTAAAACGTTTTTAAAACGTTTTTGTGTTTGCTGGGTACAATCAATTTTCAGAAAAAAAACCCATTAAATTGCACAATTTTCTTGAAAATAACCTATATGGCCTATTATCTGGTAATTAAATCTATTTTACACAACTAATAAGGAAAACTAATTAATTTATTATACAATTGGGGTCTTAGTACAAAAGCGTACCACAACAGGCCACAAAATGGTGACATCAGTTGGAAGTCCAATTTCAACATGACATTTTTTCTAGCTACAAATCATTCAATGAGACAATAAATCTTGATATAAACTTACTAGTGTGTCCTCTTTCAGGTGAAACTATCAAATATGGTGTTAAAATGGTGTATTTTATCCGGTCAGAGATACTAAAAAATTCAGAGAGTAGTTCGAAGATGTCTGGCAAGAGGTCTGTATTACTACTTTTTGGGCGGGTGCGGCGTGCCGCACCCCTTTTATTTGTCTGACTATTGACCTACTTTTTCACATGCTGCAGTGTTGAGAAAATATTCGTGCCGGTTATATACCCAAACAACCACAGAGGTGATAGTTTACGGCGAGTTTTGTAATTATTACTTGATTTTGATATGTAAGTAATACGATAAAGTCGTCATAGGAAGTAATGCGTTTGTATTAAAAGAAATAACAAAAATAGTTATTTAAGTTATAGAAATACTATTTGGAAATTGCAGCAAGATTTGCAGATGTTTTCTATGGGCTAAATTAATAGCATCGTGAAGGTCATATATAGCATTTTATACTGACAGCTTCGGTATGTACTTTACAGCTTGTATGTGCATTGTGTTCAGTGTGTACATAGGCTATTTACTTTTCAAATCTTGTGACAAATTGTGCTTGCTGATGCTTGTATAAGGTATTATAATTGAAAATGTGTGAATGTATCTTTGTAGTAGCAATTACTGCAGAGTAGTGTGATAGCGTCACCTGTCTCAGGTTAGCTATAACAGCACCACAGCACCGTTCGGGATTACCCCACGTTCGGGATTACCCGCCGTTCCCCTACATAGCTACTTGTTTATTGAGTGGTACCGAACATGTTTAATGCCCCTAGGTACTTAATGCCCATCTTTGCCCTATATTATAGGCCTATATGAAATAATTTTTAAAAGTTAAATTTAATTAAGACAGGATAAAGTGTAGGCCTACTTTTGTTTTGCTTGCCTGAAATTATCACGTCTGTAGCTTACTTTTAAGACACACAAAAACGTCTGTTTCTTGGAAAAATTGATCATTTTGTGTGACTTCTTTGCTAAATTATTTTACGGGCTGATTAATATTTATAATAGAAATAAGTCACCACGCTTTATTAAATGGCGAGGTCACGGGCAGCGTTCTGCCTGTGTAGTTTGTGTAGTAGCCTGAACGACGTGTAAACTTGCAATATTGTGCTATATTTAACAATAACATGTTAAAGCAGGTTTTAAGTGATAAATTTGGTTTAAAAACATGTATTGTTAGTCAATTAAAATGGAAAAATATGGACTGTAAAAAGAGTTACTGGATTTTCAGAAATTAGGGTCGGTATTCTGTAATATAGAGAAAAACTTTCCTCCCCACATTTTTCAAAATTAGCCGGGGTCAGTGAGGCCAAACATACAGGAAAGAAAAAGAGCAAGGTACACCAACAACACAAGCGTCGTAACGGGCGCGCCTGGTGGGGTCCAGGGGCGCGTGAAGCCCTGTCGGGGTTCCAGGGGGTAGAGCTCCTGGGTTTGGGCGGGGTTTTGGGGGCATTTCCCGGGGGCATTTAACAAGCTTAGACTAGCCTATTTTGGGGTATTTTTTTATATAGATTGATTAATCACACGCTTAATAACCTCTGCAATCATGATTATCAATGTATTTATAATAAAAAAATTATGTTGCAAGAAAGTATTTTGCCTTTTTTTTTTCTTGTTTCAAACTTCGCACGAAATGTGTTATGATTACCCCAAAGGTTTGTGCACATATTAAATCAAAACCTTCGTATAATATGGACCACAGGAAAGTCATTATCCTATATATCCTGTATTGATTTGTAGATAAAAATTTATATTTTGGTTCTCGTCCCTCCCTCCTCAATTTCTGGGATTTGTCAGATTTTTTTTTTTTTTTTTTTAGATTTTTCAATTTTTTAGACTTTGGAATGATTTATGAAATCTTCATACATATAAATAAGTTTATTAGAGAACAAGCATCACTTCCAAGTCTTTTTGTGGTGCTCTAGGGGGTTTATCCCTCAGAATCTCACATTTGAAAAAAAAAGGGCCTCATCGTTTCCTCGAGCACTGTTGGAAAAGACACAATGCTAATTTTACATTGATTTTAAAAAAAAAAAAAAAACACCTCCCTCCCTCATCAATTCATGAAAATCCTCTGGACGAGAACCAAAACATTAATTTTATACGGCCTTATTATGTTATTCATTAATAGGCCTATATGCAATTATTTATGATCTTCATCTATGGCGTTGTCTTTTAAAGACAGTTCTTGTTTCTCATAAAATTCATGATCATTTCACCATTATAGTCTGTGGCCTTACGTCATCTAGTGAGCAGTTCATGTTTATTTTGTTGTTTGAACTGAAATCCAATCTACATGGACCACTGAATCAAATGAACCATGCTGCCAATTTTTCTGATGGGTTTAAGGGAGTCAAATCCGAGATGGCGGCTAAGTTAAAGGCACATTCAGTGATTTGCTCATCCGGACGGTCGTAAAAAATATCCAAATTCAGATTTTGGTACCTTTGTCATAGATGTGCTAATATAGTCTGCTAGTGGTTCAGCCGCCAAAACCGCGTATTTAAGACAAAATAAGGCATTTTACATGAATCTGTAATTTACATACTGACAGTATGTAAATTACCTACATGCTTCAATTTCATCAATACTACTGTTTTCTTCGCTTTTGCCAATTTTTTCGTTTCAAAAATACCAAATGACAACTTGAATGACTTATCCTTCACTTTTAAGCAATTTATAAACACTTTTTATTTTTTTTACACTTGCGCTGGGATCACTTAAATGGGTCTTTAAATAGAAAACTTGACAGCATGGTTCATTGGTCCATGTAGATTGATATTCAGTTCAAAAATCAAAATAATCATGCAAGTCCTACAGGAGGCGATTTTGCTACGTAGGGCCCGGACTATGGCTTTACAATTATGGGGCACAATCATACGTAACTTTGACGACACATGGTAATAGAAACTAAACGGTAATGTTTTATCTTGAGGTAATAAAGCCCCCCAAAAAAAAATAGTTTCCTGTAGCGCGCATTACGTTTTTGACGGCTTATTTTGCGTATTAGAACTTTTTCCTTTCACTTACAAAGAAAAAAAAACCAAAACCGGAAAAAATCGCAAAAAATAATATAAAACACTACATGAGTAAACATTTACAAAATTACACAACAAACGAGAATAGTGAAAAACTATAACTGGAGAAAATAATCACACATTTTCTTAAATACCTTTTTGGGTGGGTGCGGCGTGCCGCACCCACCCTGTATTCTCTGACTATTGACCTACTGTGCCGCAGTGTTGAGAAAATATTCGTGCCGGTTATATCCCAAACACCCACAGAGGTGATAGTTTACGGCGAGTTTTGTAATTATTACTTGATTTTGATATGTAAGTAATACGATAAAGTCGTCATAGGCAGTAATGTGTTTGTATTAAAAGAAATAACAAAAATAATTATTTAAGTAATAGAAATACTATTTGGAAATTGCAGCAAGATTTGTAGATGTTTTTTTTTTTTTTTTTCCAGTTCACCAGTTTTGCTAGTTTTTCTAATCTTTGGGCTAAATTAATAGCATCGTGAAAACCAAACAGTCAATTAATTTATGTCAACATTTCCTTGTTTGACATCGCATGCAAACATTATCTTATTTACATAATGGTTTTGACCTCGAGTCATGAGTGGTGATTCATTGTTTAGGCCAAGTAAAAAAAAAATAACGTGTATATCGTCCCCGCCCTCTCCGATTTTTGGAGATTTTCAAATATTTTAGTTATTTTTCCTATTTGCTTCCTTACTTTGTTTATAAAATTGTTGTGATGAAATGACATGTTTAGAAGTTCTTGGTTATCATTTATAAACACATTGCAAACACTTTCTTCAAGCTAGGGGTAGGGCTTTGGGGAAATAACAAAAATATTAGGGGCCTCCCCGATTTTATGATGTGTTGACAAACATTTGCCATTGCAATTTTACACAGAAATGAATGTTAAAACAATAACACGATAACAAATAATAAGGACCTCCCTCACAAATTTTAGAAAAAGTCCGGACATATACATTTTTTTTTACTTGGCCTTAATTGGCATACTCCTCTAAATATTTTACCGCAAAGTCCTATGGTGGAGGGCTATTTTGTTGTGTAGTCCTACAAAGGTGGGTGACTAAAAAGTAGCCTGTTGGTACATGTTTTACCGTACAGTTCTATGGTGTGGGTTTTTATTTTTTTATTTTGTTGTCCTAATTCGAATGCTCTTAGTTCGTTATTTATATAACTTCAAACACAAACCTTCTTAGGGATGCACCATTAGATTCTCAGGGTGGGGTAGGAAGTTTTTCAAAAAAAACAACAAAACTTCACCCACTTCATGAGCAAAAAAAAAACTTTCCCCACCAACTATAAAAAATAAAAAAACTTTCCCCGACCCCAACTTCCTACCCCCCCTCTCAGTATCAAATGGTGCGTCCCTTAGTTTAATTCTTTCAATCAAAATTTCACTCCTCTGCTAATGATGACAAGTGATAATCGAAGTAATACTGCATTATTAGGCCAAATACAAAAATAAACATGTTTCACGTCCCCTCCCTCCTTTTTGGAGGTTTCTTCAATTATATTTTTATATTTTGCAATTCAGTTATAACTTTAAAAAAATTATGTCTAGGGAGTTGAGATGCTTTCTATAGCCTTCTCAATATACAAGAAACAATTTGGAAGGTTTCGAGATCATTAGAGGGGGCCTACCCCTCAGAACAACAAATAAAAGAGGCCTCCTCCTTTTGCAGGCATTATTGTGCACGCTAAAATAGCTCTAAATATGTAGGTATTTACATCGATTCTGCGATACAAAATAAAAAAGGCCCCTCCTGCTCCTTTTTTTCAAAAACCTGGACGTGAAACATGTTTTTATTTTACTTGGACTTATCAATATGGAACTACACCTTTATCTTGACAATTCATTTGCTCGCCCTATTCCTTTTAAAGGAATTTGTATTTATTGTGAACTTGACTTACTCATTCTTTCATTTCTCTTGACAATTTTTCATTTGCCCACCCTATTCCTTTTAAAGGAATTTTTATTTAATCTGCAGGTTGAAAGGGGATCATAAATATTCTTGAATATGACATGTAGGCCTATAAGAAATATGATTTTTTTGTTCGTGTCGGAGAGACCCACTGAAAATTCCCATTCCAATTTCCAGCAAAAAAGTTTGTTTTTTTCATTTGAAGACATGGATTATATAAAAAATATTAAAATAAAAAAACGCATTTCGCATTTGACTTTTTTGACCTACTACAGGAAACAAACATGTTTTTTTTTTTTTTTGCCTAAGGGACGCACCATATTTTGATACTCAGGGGGGGGTAGGAAGTTGGGGTCTTGGAAAGATTTTTTTTTTTAAATTTCATGCATTTATACACAGTTAGGTGGGGGAAAGTGTTGGTGGGGAAAGTTTTTTTTTTTTTGCTCATGTAGTGGGTGATTTTTTTTTTTTTCAAAAACTTCCTACCCCCACCCTGAGAATCTAATGGTGTGTCCCTAATATTTGATTTTGATATGTAAGTAATACGATAAAGTCGTCATAGGAAGTAATGCGTTTGTATTAAAAGAAATAACAAAAATGGTGTGTCCCTACACTGTAAAAAGTGTGTCTTGCAAATAAACACGTCTTAAATTTGACGTGTCTTTATCTGGTATCTTTTCCCAAGACACGTCAAACCACATAGCGTCTTCTCCCTAGACATGTCTTAATTACACATATATTATTCTGTGTCATGACTCATCTTAGCAAACATGTCTTGACAGAAGACACAACACACATGTTCATTTGGAGACGCGTCTTGGACCAAGTTGCCTGTCCTGCTTGATACCTGAGATCAAGACATTAAATAAGACATGTCTATCTTTAGACATGTTGTAGAACACGTCTTAAAACCAGTGTGTCTTGAATGGAGACATATCACACGCGACCAATTGGAGACGCGTCTTGGAAGAAGTTACCAGTCCAACTTGACGCATGGATTAATGTTGTAGAACACGTCTTAAAACCAGTGTGTCTTGAATGGAGACATATCACACGCGACCAATTGGAGACGCGTCTTGGCAGAAGTTACCAGTCCAACTTGACGCATGGATTAATGTTGTAGAACACGTCTTAAAACCAGTGTGTCTTGAATGGAGACATATCACACGCGACCAATTGGAGACGCGTCTTGGCAGAAGTTACCCGTCCAACTTGACGCATGGATTAATGTTGTAGAACACGTCTTAAAACCAGTGTGTCTTGAATGGAGACATATCACACGCGACCAATTGGAGACACGTCTTGGAAGAAGTTACCAGTCCAACTTGACGCATGGATTAATGTTGTAGAACACGTCTTAAAACCAGTGTGTCTTGAATGGAGACATATCACACGCGACCAATTGGAGACGCGTCTTGGAATAAGTTACCAGTCCACGAATATAGGTTATCACACCAATTTTGGAAACAAATTTGGTAACAATTGGGTAACACATAATTATTGTGAAGAGTACTAGTGTTTGGAGGACCTCCTCTAAATCCTAAATATTATACTAAGTTGAAATAATAGGAAACAAAACCTTGGGTGATAAAACGCAGGGCAAACGCTATTTAACACCACGGATTATATACTTTTAAGGAAATACACAAGAATTTTCGGCACTTTCTTTTTAAGACTATACTTTTAAAAATAACTTTTAAAGTACGTGTCACCATGCTATCAAATACACTTGATGTCTATGCGACACCACGGTGATGAGTCGTGTCTGCGTTCCTCTCTTAGCGCGAAGCGGGCAAGAGATGATACATATTGCAAAAGATATGTCTTTGGCAAAGACATGTCTTTGGCAAAGACATTATGTACCCAAGACATGTTTCTGTAATTACATGTCTCAAAACTGGCTTCACAAGACCTGTTTTGGATACAAACGTGTCTTATACAAGTGGTGTCTCGAAGGAAGACATGATGTATTAACACATGTCCTGTAATTACATGTCTCAAAACCGGCTTCATAAGACCTGTCTTGAATATAAGCGCGTCTCAAAACCGGCTTCATAAGACCTGTCTTGAATATAAACGCGTCTCAAAACCGGCTTCATGAGACCTGTCTTGTTTTGTGTCTTCTGCCAAGACACAATTTTTACAGTGTAATATTGGTCTTGTCACGGTTTAGATTGACACCTAAATTTCACGAAAAATAAAGTTTTATGAGGCTATAAACTGAAATCTATTTCATAGCTGTGATGAAGTGTATTGGCAAACGTATTTTTGGAGTGATAGCTTTTACTCCGTTTTTGGCTTCATGCAAAAAATGGTAAAATCGACTACACTGTAAAAACAGTGTATAGCGATTAAACACTTTTCTAAACGCAATTTTGCCACCACTTTGTAAACATGTTTAAAAGCTAAACATCATGTGTCAAATTTCTCAACATTGGTTAGTGAATGGTGTTTAATTTCTAAACACCTGACATCCATATTCTAAACATAACGTTTCTAAACACATTCTTGCCACCACTTTCTAAACACTGTTTTTACAGTGTAAATCAGGCACTTTTGATTTATCATTACTTTAACATTCATTGACTGATGAAAATCGGAAGTGTCGACTGAAAATTTTCAGATTTTTGTGATCGAAGGAGTTTTTGGGCGTACTCACCGCAGCGAGTACGCACTCATTATATTGTCACTTTTGGCCTTTAATGGCGTTTAATATGAGATGAAACTTTCGTCACAATTTTTGTAGTCTGAAACGACGCAAGTGATATTGTGCGATGCAGTTCCGATGGAGTATTGTATACTAATTACTCACTATAACATTAACGATCCATTACATACAAGCTAGACACGTACCTCACGGTGATCCTCTGATAGAAGTAATAATTATTGGGGATACTAGAATCACTTTTGACCCATACCGTATCTTGCAAAAAAATATTATGGTTGGAAGCAGCCATAAATATTTGCACAGCACAATTGCCAGATTTGTGTCAAGGTTTTCTCCCAATTAAAGTGTATTGGAACTTCGTTATTTATTCTAAATGTAACGTATACTTGGCGAACATGCATGTCATTGGTACCTGTGAAGTCGCGGAGCAATCTTATGATATGCTAATTATTCTGTCATTGGTACCTGTGAAGGCGCGGAGCAATCTAATGATATGATAATTATTCTGCTATCTCCGGGGCGAAATCAGAAATGAAAATCTCAACACTGATTAGTTGAAAGGTGGAGTGATTTAATGATATGCTAATTATAGGGGTGTCTCCAGGACTATCTACGCCGACTATCTGAAGAGCTGTGATACGGGTATCTCTGCGCCTAAACCTTAACGCTGACTAGCTGAAGGGTGGAGTAATAATATGCTATTTATAGGGGTGTCCTAGAAAAAGAGAGGCCAACGAATTTAAGATGAGATGAGATGGTTTTGTATATCAGCCGCGGATCCAGAGAGAAAAAAATACGGGGGGGCGCAAAATACATGAGATTTTTATGGCCGCGAAGCGGTCATTGCGTCGCGCTTGCGCGACGTGGGGGGGTGTCTGAGGGGGGATGTGCCCCCCTCAGAAATGAGAAACTTTTGCAAAATGAAGACCTAATTGAAGCCATTTGGTGGACCATTTTGACACTATTATTGCCCCTATGTAAAATTTGAGTTTGAAAGAGCGGAAAATTAGTGTGAAAAAGTGAAATGACCATGACGGACCATTTCCCATTCGATATTATTGTATAAATTCAATTGCTTTAAACATAAAGTTCCGCGTATCTAAAGCATAATGAAAAGGGCAACTTCTTTATACATACAAAGTTGGAAAATTTTGCAAAATGAAGGTCCAATTGAAGCCATTTGGTGGACGATTTTGACACTATTATTGTGTGAAAGCGTGAAAGTTAAAGTGTGAAAGGGCGAAAGCAGGGGGTGTCTGAGGGGATGTGCCCCTCAGAAGTGAGACACTTTTGCAAACTGAAGGCCCAATTGAAGCCATTTGGTGGACCATTCTGGCACTAGTTTTCACTATTATTGTATAAATTATTGCTTTTAGTGTTGGGTGTCCAAAGCAGAAGCCAAAAGGGGAATGTGTTTATCCATTATAGGCCTACACACTGTGTATTAACACCGGGGAGTTTGCAAAAAGAAGGTCCAATTTAAGCCATTTCGTGCATCATTTTTACACTTTCTTTAAGCATGTTAACATGGTTAAGGGTCTAGAACAGAGATTTGATTATTTATGTTCACCCAGACATGTTACACACAGCATATTATGGGTTAAAATTGGGGGGGGGGGCACTGGTTCCGCCGCCGATGACGTAGAGGGTGTCTGAGGGGGAAAATTTTGCAAAATGAAGGTCCTTTTGAAGCCATTTGGTGCATTATTTTTAACAAAAAAAAGGGCCCGAACTCAATTTGCAAAATTTTAAATGTTACACTGGTCCAGAGCTTTATATCTGCTGGCTCGCAGTACTATAATTTTCACGCGTTTTTGGGCCGAGGACCTGCCTTCATATACTTCAAGCATGCCTAAAATAATCACAGAACCTACACCTATTAGACCTTCGATCGACCCAACTGTGCAGTTTTTTAGGCACGGGCTTACTCAATTACGCGCAATTTAACCTTTCTCTTCCCTTTTTCTCGCTTTTGTCTTCTCGTTTTCTCTTTCTCTCCTTTCCCCTTTTCCCTTTTTTACGGGGGGCGGGCGCCCCCTCTTTCCTACTTTTGCTATTTTTACGGGGGGCGTGCGCCCCCTCCGCCCCCCTTCTGGATCCGCACCTGTATACCCTTTCTATAATCCGATATTTAAACATTTTCTAGCAACCTTTTCTAACCGTTGGTGAAAATATCTTTCTTTAAAGTTAGGTGTAGAAATTAACCTGTAACAACTGAAAATCAAAGATAGCATTTTACATTTAACTTGAATCAAAGATAGCATTTAACTTGAGTTAGGTCAATTTTTACAACTCTAAAGATGAGGTCTGAATTACCCGCTGAATTAAGAACCCTTTGTGAAAATATTGTTCTGTATATAATGTGTATAAATTAACTTGTAACACGAAATGTGACTTCTTGTAAGATTTTTTCTAACCGTTGGTGGAAATATCGTTCTTTAGGATTTAAGGAATTCACTTGTAACAAATGAAAATCAAAGATAGCATTTAAATTGAGATAGGACTATTTTTACAACTCGAAAGGTGACATCTTAATTGAGATTTTAATTACCGTGATATCATGTGACACATACATGATGAAACGACATGGTCCACAACAGAAGGCACGATCTATAATCATCACATACTGCAGTTACTGTCCGTTTTCCTATACACAATACACAGTGCTCTTTCCCATTGACGCGTGACCTCTACAAATAGCCCTACGTTAAAAGTATGGGGATATGACTAGTTAACGTCGCTGTGTGAAAAATAACCGGCCAATATTAAAAGTACTCTTCTAAAGTTCTAGAAAATATAGTTTTTAACATGTCCTAAATTTTTAGCTAATTTAGATGTTTGGAAATATTCGTACTTTGGTGTTTTAGTTAATGTTATAGGTAATAGTACATTGCCTAGTTAACGTCGCTGTGTGAAAAATAACCGGCCAATATTAAAAGTACTCTTCTAAAATTCTAGACAATATAGTTTTGTAACATGTCCTAAATTTTAGCTAATTTAGGTGTTTGGAGAGGATCGTACTTTTGTGTTTTAGGAAGGATATGTAAACGACAGATAACACCAAAAATATGAAGAAATTATTTCCAAACCGTGTTAAGTCAACAATCATTATGTTGCTCATTTTCAAGAATGCTGGTTTACAAAAAGCAGGCAATTGTCTCATTTCGTGAACAAAGGTACACATACCATTGTTTCCTTTCGTTTCCTTTATAATCGGTTACCCAACTGAAGCTATAATACCAGCTTTATTGCGATATCGCACATGAAAACAGACACTTGTGCACAACCAGAGAAGATCCGATTTAATCAGTTGAGCTGTTTCAATGAGTGTTATCTTGGTTTAATAGCTTTTAATGGGGTTAAGTCCTGCAAAGGTCGAGATGAATTCTACTGTAGACATGACTGCATCATGATAAGCATAGTTTAAACTTACCATCCGTAGTATTTTGTACACTCTAAGAAAAAAATTAACAATTTTTTAACACTCAAACAAATTATACGGATATGTTACAAATCACATCCTTCCCCTTTAAAGCTTATAACAAAAACAACAACTACAGTATAACCCTACAAAAACCAAAACCAAACAGGTCTATCGGCTGGTTCCCTTTTCGGGGGAGCAAGTCCGGGGAGGGGGCTTCAATATGAAATCGTTACGGGTGTTAGTTCCCCGGGGGACAAAAAAAAAGGGGGGGGGGCACTTTTATTTGGAGGTGGGCACGGTTTTATGGCATGCCGAGAAGGGGGAGCGGCGAGCATTTTTTGGCAGGCCATTTTTAAATTTGCCACAGGCCCCCCCCCCCTCTTGGGACAGATAATTATTGCACATTACTGTGATAGGACGCTTGTGTTTCGTCTTTCTTGTGTACGAGTCTGATAATTGCTCGCTTCTCTGATCTTTTAAAACTCAAGAAAAATGTCATCGAAATAATCCTCATGGGGTTAAAAAGGAAAACGTTGACCCCCCCTTCCGCACCCACCCCTTTCAGCATTTTGTGCCTTGGAGCAGACCCCACATTGATGCCCCCCTATTAAAAATCTTCCGGAGCCTCTGACTTGGTAATAGGCCTACTAAAAGGACTTTTACCCAATATATATACAAAGTGGAATGATTGAACTAGTTAGTCCTATATCATTGCAATTTACTATGTTTACCACTCAAGAACAGTGCAGTGTTACAAAACCAATAGGCCCCTACTAGCTCCTACTGTAAATTAGCGGTTCATAAATAAACCCCTAATAACCAATTCCAATTCACAAATACAAAAACAAATCGGGCGTTTTCCTTTTTCTTTTGTAAACCGTTGTCAATACTTTTGTGTTAAATAGTTCATGCGATTCGAAAGTGACGTCATGGCGGTGCCAGAAGCTGGCAATCACTTTGGTAACCAGGGTAACTGGATTTTCTGTTACAAATAGCGTTCCAAACTTCTCAAGCTTGTAACAGCAATTAGTGGAAATGGTGGCGCTATTACTTGTTGTAGACCGTTCGCAGACGACGAAGGACAGGCATTACGGCAGCCTCGTTCACTTTCCAAACTTTGAACACTTGCTCATCTTAAAATTAAAGGGCATTTCGTGATCCACAACCTCATCCTTTTTTTTAAAACCCCCAAAACACAGGTCGCCCAAAAACTGTACGCGTGTATGTTGCCAAGGAAACAATGCTGGTATTGCTAAATTTTGTAATGTGTTCTTTTTTGGTTTCAGTCAAAGATGAAGACAAAAGGCTACCTGTTCATCATCATCATCATTATTATTGTACTTGGATGTTTTGAACCAGTTACCGCTACCCATTTTAGAGGCGGATATATCATCTGGGAACCAGTTCCAGGTTCCCCCGATCTGGTAGGTATACGAAAAAAAAGTTCATGCTTTAGCTGAAATGACAATAACAATAATAATAAATAAGATGTTAGTTTTCTGTAACAGAATCGTAACCCCCGTCCTAAGGTGTGGGTGCCATAACCCTCGTCCTACAGGCTGGGGTGGTATAACCCTCGTACTAGGGGTAGGGTGTCATAACAATCGACTACCGGGGGTGAAGTGGCATGACCCTCAAGGGGGTTGGGTGCCGTAACCATCGTCTTACCAAGGGTAGACGCCGTAATCATCGTCTTACCAAGGGTGGGTGCCGTAATCATCGTCCTATGATCAAGGGGGTGGGGTGCCGTAACCATCGTCTTACCAAGGGTTGGAACCGTAATCATCGTCCTATGGTCAAGGAGGTGGGTGCCGTAACCCTAGTCTTACCAGGGGTGGCATCAGTGGCGTAACCAGAACTAACCTTCCGGGAGGGGGCCGCAAGATTAAAAAATTTCCCAATTTCTGATCAAAGTTGTAGTGTTTATGTGTTAGCCAGCGTTAAACGTCGTCGTCGTTCTTCTTCTTCTTTCTTCTGTCAGTCTTGACATAATTGGCTCTAGCTCCTTCATTATTTGACCTATTATAACCATTATTATGTTTGCAGAATCTTAGTCCATATACCAAATATTTTACAACTTGGACTGTTTTTTTTTTTTTTTTTCCCAATTGGGTGGGCAATGGGTGCCATGCACACTTTTAAATTTGGTATTGCCATAGCAGTACTAACAAAACCTACCCAATTGGGCCCATACTCACCATGAGGGTCTGGCAACACTGGCAGTGGTAACAACCAAACTGAAAACTGAGTCACTGAGTCAGCTGTGAATGAACTGCACTGGGACAAAAATCCCACAGAACACAATGCAGAAAGTGGATTTCTAACTGTGCTAACACATCACCCTGAAGCACTGCAATTGTTACTTGGAAAGGCTCTGAGATACTTCCATCTACCATAAACGGCACTATTGGAGTCCTTGTAGAGCACCTGGATGGCATTTACCACAACCTTTGGTATTCCATAATGCCGTAGCACTGAAAACATGACGGATCTGTTGATGGAGTCGAAAGCTTTTTTGAAGTCCACGAAGGTGACTGTCAAGGTAAGTTGGTACTCCTTGAAGCCTTTTATGATCCTCCTCAAAATGTGTATTTACTGAGCACAACTGCGACCTGATCTAAAGCCAGCCTGGTTGCTTCTCAGTAAAGGATCAATGTGAGTTCGGATCCTGATCAAAAGGATCTTGTTGTACACCTTTGCGGCAATGGACATAAGCGAAATACCACGGTAGTTGGTCATGAGAGAGAAGTCGCCTTTCTTTGGTAGAGGAATGATTACATTTGTGACCCATTGACGTGGCGGTGTCAGCGTTGAGAATACTTCCATGCAGATTTCAAGAATCATATCAATCATGATATTCCCTCCTTCCTGAAGTGCTTCAGCAGTTATAGCACAGTCCAATGCTGCTGCCTTGTTGGTCTTCATGGCTGCTATTGCTTCAACTACTTGAACTTGAGTTGGGGGCTCAGTGTTGATAGGAAGATCTTCTACAGCTGGTGCAGGAAGTTCTGAAGCTGCTGTGCCACTGTCGTTGTTAAGGATTGAGCTAAAACATTCCTTCCATTCCTCAAGCAGTTCATATTGTCACTGGTTGGGGCTGTGCCATCCCTCTTTTTGACTATCACCCCTTTCCTTGAGTTCCTCCCAAAAAGCGAGTGTATGATTTTCCAGGTGGTGGTGTAATTCCCCATCTCGTCGGCCAGCTTCAGGTCTTCCATCTGCTTATTTAGGGTAGCAAGCTCGTCAGCTTTATACGAGTTGTTAAGGCTGGTGTTTAAGTTCCTCCATCTTTTTCTAGCTTGACGAGACTTTGAAATGGAGAACCGCTTTTTTGGCTTAATCTCTTTCCAGTTGAAGTCTGATGGTTGAATCTGATACCCAACTTGGCAGTCCGCATGGCTCTTGCTTTCCAATAACTTTCTCAGCAACTTCACGAACTGCTGTTTCAAAGGTCTTATACCTATCAGAGATGGGTGTGGCGTCATCCATGCTCAAGAACTGGAATCTGTTTGATAGCTCCAGCTGAAATTCTTCCTTTGTATCAGGATCTTGCAACTTCTTCCAGTTGAATTTTGGTCTCTTGCAAGGTTTTCCTTTGCTTGTTCGCAGACTGGCAGCTAGACGGACGCTCACATACCACAATACGATGATCGGAGTCCACTTCTACTGAGATGTATGCTCGACAGTTGCGGAGAGAATTTACCCACTTCTTGTTTATTAGAATGTGATCTAACTGTGCACAGGTTGTTCCAGCTGGATGGGTCCAAGGCCAGAGACGGTTCCTGGGTTGGGGGAATCTCATCTGGGCCGGTCTGAGATTGTACTCCTGGCAAGTGTTGACCAGACGCTCACCATTGTCATTGGTTGCATCATGGTAGCAGTATGGGAAAGATGACTATCTGTTCCTATTCTGGCATTAAAATCGCCGAGGATGAAATGTATGTTGTGCCTTTTTATACCATCCAGGTGGTCAGATAGAGATGAATAGAATTCCTCCTTGTCAGAAGATGTTGAGCACTCAGTGGGTGCATATACAACAGTGATGCTAAGCTGAGGGTTACCATGGAATGTTACAAATAGTATCCTCTCGGAAACAGTGTCAGAGTATAATGCATGAGAAGGGAGTCAAGGCCAAGGGAAGTAAGCTTACAAAAGTAAGCTTATTTTGGAAGTTGCACAAGGCATGCTTATGTGCTTGCAATTTGCACTGTGTGAAGCTAAAAAGGCATGTTAATAATAATAATAATACACAGATTTAGAGAGCGCTTTTTAAATGAAGAAACAAAGCGCTATAGAAAAGGAAAAATGCAAGAGGGAGGAAACATTAGGTGAAAAGGTGAGTTTTTAGGTTCTTTTTGAAAGTTTGGACATGGGAGAGTCACGAATGTGGGAAGGCAAGCCATTCCATAGAACAGGGGCAATGATGGAAAATGCTCTGTCACCAGCTGTAAAACAACTTGTGGGATCTTGGAATGGAAAGACAAGTGGCAGCAGTAGAGCGCAAAGAGTACCCAGAATGACGGGTGTGAAGGATGGACGACAGGTATTCAGGTGTAGATGAAGCAAGAACCTTATAAACATGGACGAGAGTGCGGAACTGGACACGTTTAGCAACTGGAAGCCAGTGCAGACTATGAAGCAAAGGAGAAGTATGCGTATATTTTGGTTCTCTGAAAATGAGTCTGGCGCACTTGTTCTGGAGAAGCTGTAGGCGGGTGAGGTTTTTCTGGGAGATGCCATTAAGCAAGGAGGAGCAGTAATCAATCTTGGACAGGACAAGAGTCCTAACCGCATTGGTACACGCATCAAAACTTAGGAATCGCCTAATCCTCCAAATATTACCAATCTGCCAGTTCAAAGTTTTGGACAAATGTGCAACATAACTGGACATCTTCATGTCATGGTCAAAAATGACCCCTAAATTCTTTATGGATGAAGATACAGAGTTCTCCAACCCATCCAAATAAAGGGTGAGATGCTTGAGATTAATGTAGTGATAATCAGAAGAGGCAGTAAAAAACTCAGTCTTCGCCATATTGAGCTTGAGCTTGTTACTGGTGAGCCAAGTTTGTAGCTCATGGATGCAGTTGGAAAGTTTGAACATGTTTATTCTATTTATTTCTAAACAAATCACAAAGCTTAGCCTCAGCCTAAAGGCTTAGCCTAGGCCTTAATCAGCCCAATACCGGTAATGTCTCTACTTAGTGCTAGAACATTCTAGTATAGTTCTACTATAGTAGTAGTACTAGAACTTCTAGCCTACGCAGTTGCCATTTCTATGACTATATCATATGGAGAGCAATTAATTATTGAATATAAAACTCATGCATTCATCAGCTAGGCCTGAATTTTAGCCTCAAGCCTAGTCTTAGGCTTAGCCTAAAGCTGATTTCATACATTCTGCCGCTTGCCGTTTCATGCGCTGCTTGTACTTTTCTGCAAGCAGAGCGGCATCCAGTTGGACGGCAGCAGCATGAATACGAAAGCCAATGTTGCTGCTCGGCACCGCCAGAAATCATTTAATGATCTCATACGGTACGTCAGAGTGGCGTAGCTCCCAAGTTGACTTGAAATCCGGGCTTGAAATTGAATTCAATTCCTTGACCTACCGATCTGTCGCTTGGGCAAACTGGTAGAGCGAATGATATCTCGGCTTGCTGCTGGTAACGGTTTCTGGTCATTAAAGGGATTTTTTCCGGCACATAACCAAATACCTTCAAAATGCTTCTTTTCCTACAGATTACATAGTACAGAGATGAGATTGATACATATGCATTGACATAAGATGGTGCCTATGGGGCAAAGTTCAAGGGCAGGGGTCAAGCAGGGTTGATAACTGAAAATCAACTTGGATTTCACTATTTGCTGTAGGCCTATATAAAGTATTGTGGTCATCAGAATAATGCCAAAAAGGCTCTAGCATTAGGTGTATATAAATCAGAATTGGCTCAAACATAGGGAGGGTCTGTTTTTGGGTCAAAAAGGGTAAAATTCTAAAGTTTGTCCAATTTGAATGAAAATTAGTATATGGGATCCTGATTTGATTCAGAATATGATGGAGGCCATTTCAAGGTCACCATAGGTCAAAAGGGGTAACATTCCAAAGTTTGTCCAATTTGAATGAAAAAAATTCACGAATGAGCCGTAAATGTCCTCAATGTTACAGTGTAAAATGGGCATGAAGGTCATATTCATAGGTATTTCAATTTGGTGCTACGTGGTCAAATAGGTACCTATGAATACGACCTTCAAGAATACAATTGAGGACATTTCACGGCTCATTCGTGCTGTACGGTCACAAAGTCATTTCAAGGTCATCAGAAGTCAACCAAAGTCAAAAGTGTTTATTAGATAGATTATTATAGTACCGAAATTTTTGACGAAGTTGACAATTTTTTCTAAAGTAATTTCAAGGTCATCAGAGGTCATTTCAAGGTCATGGCTAGACTTCGTGACCTTCTTCTTCGTCGTCTTCTTCCTTATTAGTGCCTCCCTCATATGTATGAGTATTATCGCACTGCGTACAGACAAGCTGTACTTATTTTTACTCTGGAACCTAGAGTAGTAGATGAGTGTATTTTTGAAGTACAGTCAACAGTACCTGTGATGTTCTTTAACGTGCACACTGCATTAATTTCAAAAATACACGTATACGGGACCGACGGCTTAAAGTGCCCTCCGTAGCACTACCCAAGTAGAGTGAAGTGTCTTGCTCAAGGACACAAAGAGCCAGCCGAGCTCAGGCGGATCTCGGAATCGAACCCTCGAACCTTGGATTCACAGTCCAACGTCTTAACCGCTAGGCCACGCTTCCCTCTTTTCTTCCCTTTTAAGGCTGCGATATGCTAAAGTAGGCCCCCTATCTAGTTTCTTCCCTCTTTTTTCTCTCTTTCCACCCTTTTCCACCTTCTTTATTTTTTGCTCTTCTTCCCAGTTTATTTGTGTCCGGGGGCAGCTTTCCCCCGCCCTGCCCCTACTGGTTACGCCACTGGGTGGCATTACCCTCGCCATGTGATCAAGGGGGTGCCTTAATCAACATCCTAACAAGAATGGGTGCCGTAACCCTCGTCCTACGGGGGGGGGCATAACCCTCGTCATATGATCAAGGGGGTGATAGTGTCGTAGCCATCGTCTTACCAAGGGTGGTAACCCTCGGCCTGTCGTAACCCTCGGCCTACCAGGGAGTGCCGTAACCCTTATCCTATGATCAAGGAAGGGCGGGGTGGGATCATCAATCATTGACAGAGAAGGAAATCGCAGGGTATCCCACTGAGATAGTGTGAAATCAAGGTCAAAGGCCATTAGGTGGCCATAGACCACTGTTGATCCTGACTCCCAGTGCACATAACAAGAAAAGTAAAGGAAGGTGAGTTCTATACCATTTCTTGATTCTCATATCAAGTTGAGCAATTTGTCACCATTTTTGCCGAAATCGGAGTAAATTGACTTTTTGACTCCCAGTCTATGGTATGGTTTTCTCTTGGCACATTCTCCGATAAGTGTTCAAAATGCCAAATCTGTGTCGCCCATATTTTCAAGTCGTATTCAGACTTGTTTCGTCAGAAAGAAAGAACTTTTATTAATATAACTTATACTTAGGTGTTCTGAATTGTGTGGGGCCAGAGGTTGTAACATGACTGGAAAGTATAAAACAATAAAGCTGATTATGCATATCCATTGTTTTCCTCCATGTCGCCAGCCAAGGTGCGTTCCTTATAATGTGTGCCTCCCTATAATGGATTATAGGTACTTTTCATTACCTGGTATCATGCCCTAATTATAAAGTATAAAATATCACAACACAGGTTATTAAAATTTTCCAACAGGTCTTTGAGACTATGTCGCCAATATTGTTCACAGATACGTTACCATATTTCTAATGGATAACAATCTGTGAAAATAATTGGCTAGATGAATGTTCTCATATGTGATGGATGCAGCAGGCTCCATAGTTATATTATATATGTGGTACATAACACAATGGTTTCAAAGTAAAAAGTCTATTAATGGCAAAAAGTCCTGACGTTACGTTCATGTTGTCACAGATACGTTACCTAAATTCTACTCCCCTCGGAAAAAACGCTGTGATAAATGCCAAATACCATACCAGACTTTAGTACATTGGTTGATGACGATCAAGTATGGGTATGAAGTCAGTAAGTTTTTACACTTGCACGAGTAAGACAAAGGTGGGAAAGGGTTTCACAGATACGTTACCACTGATACGTTACCCCCAATACGTAGGCCTAAAAGTAATATTGCTCAAAAATGAAGTATTGTTGAAAAATCACCCATGCATTGTTTTGTGTTATGAAACTATTAAAGTTTACGATTCTGAATGATTTTTATGAATTCTTTGTGGTTGGCATTTTGTCATTCCTGAGACCAAACTTGAACACTTTATCGGAGAATGGCCTCTTGACACATGATCAGTAATAGCGGATTTGTTTATTTCTGTAAGAGATTCTGTTCTTTTGGAGCGGGTGTAATCATGGTAATTATGCTGTCTAGCTTTCTCTGCTTCTAGTGTATGAGTAAGGGGTTTTGCAAAAGTGCCGAGTTTTGATTTGATTTGTTCGGGTTTTGAGAACCCTGGATTACCCAAGAAAGCCTCTATTGAAGCTTATTTCCATTGGGGTCCATTTGAACACCGGGACGGGTTGGGAACAGTCAGGGGTTTTAAAACACGTTACTCTTTTTGAAACTGGCTGCGAGATGCATGTCCAGGTATGGCTCTCTGCACACAGGACCGACGGCTTAACGTCCCCTCCGAAGGACGGAGTACTTTCATGATTCATTTACCCAATTCTAAATGAACCATGGGCATGATGGGGGAGAGCGGAAGTCTGAATTTAATCTACAGAAGTTGGCAATTAATTTCAGACATTTTTTTCCAAGTCAATATCCCAGCAAATCGCCACCGCTGGGAATTGAACCCTGGACCTCATGCACTTTACACCTTTGTTCCATAACCATTAGGGTATAGGACATTTTTTGTTTTTGATATAGCCCCTGAATGAAATGTATTTAATTATGTTTGTACTCACTCAGGTAGCATTGTGTGTGAATTTTACATCCGAACTAGAGACTATTCTTTATTATGGGCATTTTAGTGTCTAAAATGGCCCAAAATGAGGGGTTTTCAATATTGCCGTCCATTTCTAATCGTCACCCCCATAGGCTTTACATGTAAAATAAAAAGGCACATACAAATTTAATAGCCTCTAGTCCAGATTTAAAATTCACACCAAATGCTTTTTTAGTGATTACAAAGATAATTAAATACTTTTCATTCGGGGGCTATGTGGAATTTTTTTTATGTATTCCTTGTACAATGACATTTCACTATAGAATGTCCATTGGAAACAAAGGTGTAAAGGCAAGTACCCTAACCATTGCGCCACGCTCCCCACTTCAACACCCATGTCTACCAATATTTGTTACCTTGAGGTGTTAGTATAGACACTCTATAATTGAAGACCGAATTAAAAAGACTAGTTTGCGTCTGACGTCAGGGCAAAGCCGCGGCGTGATTGGTTGGTGTCCTGCGCAGTACGGAATTTTTGGTCTGGTTGACAGAACGTCATACGCAAACTAATCTTTTTAATTCGGTCTTGAATTATAGATCACTGCTAGGGGGGGTAGTGGACTCCAATTGTAGGGTACGTTTTATGATAGAGGTCACGAAAGGTCACACAGGGGTAAACATTTAATATGCTTCGATCTTGTTGTGAGATTATATCAAATTAATTACTCGTCTGATATGACAAGGATTGAGAAAATATATAGCTTGTGCTATCTACGACCTATAGTTATTGAGTTATCCTTCAAAAACCTTTTTTAGGCTAAGGGGTGGTGCAATAATTATGTGTACCCCCGGGGTGGTGAATTCTCAAAATGGTCTGCCAAAAATCGCTTGCCCCCCCCCTCTGGCCGTGCAAAAAAATCTTTGCCCCCCCCCCCTTTTGACGTGCCAATAAACCTTTGCCCCCCCTTTTGATGTGCCAAAAAGTCTTTGCCCCCCCCCCCTACCAATGCAAGATTTTGGGGAACCTGAATTTACAACCTTAAATTGTCTTACCATTATAATGCGAGCGCAGCGAGCAGGACATTTTGCATATTTGAACGTGTTCCTAACGTTTTCCTACACCTTTTTAGGGCATAATATAGAAACGGTGTCCAAAATATCTGTGCCAAAAATCGCTTGCCCCCCCCCCTTTTGACTTGCCAGAAATCGCTTGACCCCCCCTTTCGATAAAGAAAAAGGGTTAAGTGCACAAAATTAAAAAAGTACCTATATCTCATTAACCAATGATCCTACAGATATACGACCACTGACTTTTTTGTTCCTTATGACTAAAGGAATACTTCGACATATCGCACGACTCTATAGGATATTTGGTGAAAAAGATAGAGGGTTAAGTGCACAAAATACAAAAAAGTTACTATATCTCATTAACCAGTGATCGTACAGATATACGACCGCTGACTTTTTTGTTCCTTATGACATTTGTGCGTGTAAGAAATTACGTAGCACAAAATGTCACAGGTAGATTTGCTTGTTGTGTATGAGTCAAAAGTCAAAGTTGCTCCGATTTTCGTAAAAAATGAGGCCAATTGCTCTCCTAGCTTGGGGGTTTCAGAAAAAGAATATTTTGCACTATCTGCGATGTCTACTTAGCATGTCGTCAGCCTGATACTCTAATTGCCTGAGTCATTTTTTGTAACTTATAGAAGAAAGAACAAAATGTGGTTAAAATAGCAAACTCAGGGACAATAAGATCACATTCCTCCGTTGCATATTGAGTTGAATTGATTTTATTCCTATAATGAAAATGTGACCGTACACCACGAATGAGCCGTAAATGTCCTCAATTGTATTCTGAGTTACAGTGTAAAATGGGCATGAAGGTCATATTCATAGGTATTTCAATTTGGTGCTACGTGTATCTCATTAAATGAGGTACACGTAGCACTGTAACTCAGAATACAATTGAGGACATTTACGGCTCATTCGTGGTGTACGGTCACAAATATGAAAAATGTTATCATATAATAGTGTATATTCTTTTGATGTGATTATATTCTCAAACCCTTTAATATATACCGTTATTTTTGCTTTTTGTACAAAACTTTTGTAAGACTTGCAATTGGATATATATGTGCTTAAAGGTGAACCTCATTGAAAATAAAGTTGTATATCAATGGAAAGCTTATGATGTCAGGAAGCAGAAAAGAATATTTTTTATTTGCCTAACGTACCAGGCTAGACAAAATCTCCATGCAAAGATTGGATATTGGCACCCCCCCTAAATTACAAAACGAAATCGTTCAAATTGGGCGCTTTCGTTGATGACGTCAGCTCGGGGACACACAGTTACTTCCGGGTTTGATTGTAAACACAATGTCCATGCATTACTGTGTCATGCATCGGGCCGATGTACGAATTCAGTCATTGCCAACTTACTTTACATGAAAAATATCTTCAATAAAATAAGAATAAATGAAGGAAGGAAACATCATGATCAAATAAAGAAGTTCCTGAATAAAGTGTGTGGATAAAAATGGAAAAAGTGTTGGCCAAGCCATCCCAAGCCATCCACGATATGCATAGGGAATATTACAGTAAAGCACGAAGAGCGAAGATTCGCCGAAGAACTGGAATGAAAACAGATTGCAAAAAATAACTGCTAGTGCTACCAGTTCAGATCGTCCCACCAAGTTGAGATGAACTTATCACAATGAGAAAATGAGGGAATAGAATAAGGTACATGTACAGGATTTTTTAAAATTATTTCTTAGCTTTACAACCGGTCATGTATGATAGCCGAACTCGTAGATACGTACGTACGGGATGAACCATGGTGGATGAACTCCTGATCGAGTCTCAGTCGCCGAGTGTATCCGCGACTGTACTGTACTTGCAGACAAAATGACCGATTTGATATTCACATTCTGATATTTCCAACTTATTGCTACTTCATCAGCAAAATTTATTCCTGTAAATGTTCATATCAAGGAACGATTGATCAAATCAGCTAATAGTCCTACATAGCAGAAATTCTCCCGGAATATGACGCGAAGCGCTAGCGCTGTTTGGTCATACCCGCCTCGCAGACATCAGCTCCTGCAATTTCTGCAGTATGTCGCTACTACCATCATCCATACAACAATTTACATGGATGTTTTTCTCTTTTCAGTAGGGCTACACCGATTGTTCTATCATCAAGAATTGTGACAGAAATGACAATATTATAATTTAGATTTCAGAATTCCATCAAATATTCGGTCTACTAAGCCTAAATTGTATTTATAAAGTATGTTTCTTTCAATTGTGAATTCATGGAAAGAATATTTTCCGCAATGAATGATATCCGACCGGGGAATGATCACGGCGCTAGATATGAAAACCTTTTTATGAGCTGGATTTAATGAAATCTTTTTTTGATTACTGCAAGACAATATTTTTTAGAAATCAGATATTTTATAATGAATCAAGAACAGGGAATGTCACTTGATAAGCAAGTATTTGATGTTTATATTATGCCATGACCGGACACCGGTCGCAGCAAGCATTTGCGCATGGAATAATTGATCACAGCGCGAAATTCGAACTCAATAACCCAATTATACCCATCCAGTTTCGACTGATTTTGTCAAAAATTTACGGAAAATGTATGTGTTGACAATAATTTTATTATTTGCAACTTGAATATTCCTCTAATTTTAAGCTTTATTGCGAAAATACATAGAATAGGGAATGTCACAAACAAGTATTTAATTTGTTTATTCAGTCCATGACATGAGCGGTATACGGTAGCAGCAAGCACTGCGCATGGAGCTGATCCCAGCGCGAAATTCAAAATCAATTACCCAATTATACCCAGCGAGTTATGACTGATTTTGTCAAAAATTTACGGAAAATTTATGTGCTGACAATAATTCTATTATTTCTAATATATATAGAAGGAACCAGCAACTTGAAGAGTCCTCTAATTTCAAGCTTTATTGTGAAAATCAGACTTGCCGGACAGCTTGCAAAGTACAGGAAGCAAGTCTTGTTTACATGTTTCCGAGAAGGTTCACGTGACTGCGAACCCTGAGCTTACGTCACGAGCATTCCCAAGGTCATAGACGATTGATTTGGGTGCTTTTTGGGCGCCTTATAAAGCACAAAAAGTCATTCATTTTTTTAATTTTTCAGGTTTATTGGCCATCAAAAATATCGGAAAAAATAATTTTTGGTATCCTGACATCATAAGCTTTCCATTGATATATAACTTTATTTTCAATGAGGTTCACCTTTAAAGAATATGATAAGCGTTTAATGTGCGTATTGAACTAACAACGTGCGTCTTGAAAACAAAAACTTACTAAAAATCGAATTTTCTTGAGTTGGCAACGTTAAAGATGATATTATGAGCGTGCGCAGATCGTAAAAATTAGTCATTTCGTAATGGGGAAGAAGTGTGCATTTTTATGGTAACCGGTGGTGTGCTTAGCCTGAGGCGATCGGCCTATCTCGAACAAACACACCATGCTGTGGAAGAACTAGAGGATTCGCACTACTATCATGACAATTTCTGACACGAAGATATAGATGAGGTGACCTATGATGTCACATGTTTACATTCAGACCGCCCTCTGTTGTTTCAAAGCAGGCAAAATAACACAGAAGTGTCTATGACAGACCACATAAATCTCTTTAAAACTCAACTTTTAAAAACCTTTGAAGTTTTGTGTGATATTGTGTATATAGCTTGATGCATTTATAAACAAGATTGATACCATTTTTTGTATTATTTGCTTTGAAACCAAAGTTAATGAATAAAAATCAACTTCTTCCATGTAAACTATAGTGTTTTTTGCCTGACAGATTTGATCACAGACCAACAGAGGGCGTATCAAATGTAAACACATGTCACCTCATCTATAGGATGATGACGCTGTGTAGGGGGTGTATAAATCATATTTCTATGTATAGTTCTCATATTTGTATTATTGATTTATTTATTTTATTCAAAATTTCTAAATGTTGTTTTTTCTACTACTCATTTCTAGGTTCTCGTGACATGGCGTTTGGCATGGCGAAATAGCTTCACACTTAATAACAACTTCATTATATGTACTGATGCCAATATTGGTGATGATATGTTTTCTGGCAATCTGGACATGGATTGTAACCCAGATTCAGCTTGCGACCCGAACGACATTATTGCGACTGTGCCTTGTCAAGACTTTAGCCCAGCATCTGAAAAAGATTGGAAGACAGGTACTGCTCAAGCAATATTCGAGATCGATGAAACAACTGCGACAATAGAGTAAGTGCCTCATACTTCAAAATCGGGGAATATGTAAATTAAATGGAACAGCTATTTTGGGACCATTTCAGAGGGAGTATGTAAATTAAATGGAACAGCCAATGGATATGTAATTTAACTGGAACAACCTTAACGCTTCACGCTGGTATTTCCAGTTATTATATTATAATACGGATGTGTCTGTTTAGTCCTATGTGTGTGGGGTGGGGTGGGGGTGTGGGTGTTAGTAACAATATAATTCTCAGGTGCTATCTGTGTACACATTCTGAGCCCGGAAGCTGCTTTATTTGATGAGAAACGGCCGGCCCTTTATTTTAACATTTGGGGCCCTGGGGCTCATTATATTTGACTTATGAGGTCCATGTACATATGTTGAAGTATAATTCTCTATCAGTAGACTAAAGCTGGGCATTGTAGCTCCTTTATTTACTGAGTAACGGCCGGGCCTATGTTTTAGGATTTGGGGCCCTGAGGCCCATATTTTATGACACATGGGGCTCATTATAACAATGTAATTCTCAGGTGCAATCTGTGTACAAACTCTGAGCCCTAAAGCTGCTTTATATGATGAGAAACGGCTGGCCCTTTGTTCTTAATATTCTTAAAACAATCAAAAATTTTAAAACACAGTGCGTAATATTAGGGCACGGTCACTTTTAATTGACACCATTGCCATTTTCACGATGGTTTGTCCAAATCTTCGATGAATTGAACTTTGAGAAGAAGGTAATTTTTGTATAATAAAGTTGACGATGAAATATTAACTTTTTCATATCAATAATATATTATTTATATATCTGTAAACCATCTTTTATACAAATTGCTGTCAAGAATATTAGTGAATGTTCAAAATGTATTCAGAAATTCAGATTTAAAAGTCAACATAATGGACATTTTCGAAAATTCCATGTAAAGTTGTCACAAGTTCAATAAAATGACAAAAAAAATCATGCAAAACCATTTTTACTCCAATAACGCACCCACTAAAGCAACCATACACACCCTCAATCCTATAAGCACCCCGTAACCCCCCCCCCCACCCCCCCCCCCCCACACACACACACACCACGCGACATTGTAAATCGGCTCTTGCGTCTATACGCCGTCAGAGGATGATTTAAGCGCTTCCCAGCAAGTCTTGCGGTTAGCACAGCTGTGTGAGTGAACATGACACCACTGCCCGCCCACTGCATACACACGTGCATGGTGAAATTTGAATTTTGACAGATAAATTTACAATAAAAACACCTTGAAAAGGTTGGTCGATTTCACATTTTATGTTATCTACAGAAGGTGTGAATTATCCTTCATGCATACATCACTTTAGATCTGAAATCGACCACGTAATAATGACACACGGGGTTCAATGGGATTTGAAAAGTAAAGTGGCAGTTGAAACTCTAGTGATAACACTTTTACAGTGCATGATGGGGCTTCCTTAAATCATCCTCTGATACGCCGTAGAAGTGATGTAGTTAATCGGATTAACTACCATAGCAATAGATGAATACAATTTTGACTATACCTCTCTGCACTACAACGTTCACGCGGTACCGATGCATTGAACCACATATGTGACCCGTTACAGCGAAAGGTACCTTATGTCGGCTGCTACAAGTGTCTAATTTTCCCCAATGTTGGCAGCAAATATCAAACAATAATGTCAATCTGAAGTGGCGGTCATTTCAAATCATCTACAAGTCAACGAGGTTCAGGAATGTCCTCTCATTGTTAGTGGGTGGCTAATACATACCTATACAAATATAATACAATGCTTTCGTAACCCACCACTCATGCCACTTGAACAGGGATTAGCCATATCAAATAAAGACTAGAGCTGTATAACAAACAGTTCTATAGACAGGTACAAGCTTATTATCCTCTACAACAATATGATTAATGATTGGTTTAGAATGCATCTGTTACTAGCAAAATAAGGCATATGTAGCTCCCGACTTAAGGTACCTTTTGCTGTAACGGGTCACATATGCCAAAGAAAGGCTAATCACTCGTACGACCTGTAAGATAAGTATCTTTGAAAAGAGCGGTATTGTATTCAATCTATGTTTGCTGACATACACAGGTGATAGTGCAATCTGCTTGTAGTGCAGGGCGGTCTATTCAAAAATTGTATTCATCTATTGCTATGGCAATTAATCCGATTATGACGTCACTTCTACGGCGTATTAGGGTTCTCTTTTAAAGCACATGGGTTATGCAATTGTAAACCGATACGGTTTACCTTCATTGAATCACACACACAAGTGGCGATAAACCCCATATTGTATTAAAATATATTGTAATACTTTTATTATTTGTTATGGTCAATCGGCTCTGCTGCATGCTTTTGAATAAGGGTTAACCGAGTTGGTTTACCATTATGTAATACAACATTATTATACTTATACCATTACTTTTCCCGTTCTCATATAGATCGTCCTTAAGGGACGGGGCCATCTTGTTTCAAATAGACGAGAATCGAGAGAAATTTGCCATGTTTGCTGTGAATTTTTGCTTAGCAATATTGACCACAGGATCAAAATTGATGGTGCACATCAATGACCAATCTCTCTAGTTTTATATTTGAGCATGGTCACTTGTGTAAGGTCATAGGAAATTATGTAAATAGGCCTGTATATATAATGTTCCACATCGGCTCACGCACTTTCTTCACTCAGTCGAGATTTCATAACCTTCCCTCGGGCCGATCTCCGTGTCATTTGGCTAGAATATGTTGGACACTCCCTAGAAAGAATTATGATACTTATTTGGGTCTTCGGACCTCAACATATGCCTTAATATATTGTCTAGGCAGACAATGTCATGTGATTTTGCAGGGTCAGAAACGATAATGTCTACATGCTATTTTGTCAATCAAAATTCGCGAATTTCCCCACTTTTAAAACGAAAAAGACTTCTCTGGTAATGGTCACAGCGAGGAAAATCACATTTGCGTGCATTCATAACCTACTTCATGCTCAAATCTTTCAATTAAGTGGCGAGTTCTGCTGATATATGTCATATCTACAGAATTCGCGTAACGGAAATTTTGAGCATGAATTCTTTAATTAAACCTTACCTTTTCAACTTCTCCTCACAAAATTGGACACGTAAGAAGCCCAACACAAGCCTTGCACTGTGGTTACAATAATATTTCCGATTTATAACTTCTGTTAGATATATTCCATATTTTGCTGGGAAACGCTCCTCGCAATACTTAGTAAATGGCACCAACTGTCAGTATGACGAGTTATTCAATCTCAATTTCATCATTTCAAGGGTTCTCATTGTAGGTTGTCGATGTACGCTTAATGTGACTGAACTTAGTATCTGGTGGTGATACTAAAAAAAAAGATTAGAAATATTTGCTTATAGCATTGCGACTGACACAGCGATTCATCGCGCGGGACCGTCGTTTTCTATACAGTTATTGTGATATGTGCCAAGGAACAATGGGAAAGCGTGTATCGCTTTGAAGATCTATTCAAGTATAAACCGCCCGTTCTAAATCAGTGAGTGAGAAGGACAGAGATGCTAGTTTAAAACGACAGTAAAATTCCGTATTTCATCATGTATAATTATTTTGTGAGTTTTTGGTGACGAGTTATTAGTAGAGTTAGAGCAGAGTGAGGGTATTTGGGGATAGGAGTGTGTTTGTCGATGGACTGTGGATTTGTTGATGTGGGTGCTGCGGGGTATGTGAGGTGTGTGTGTTTTAGGGGACTGGCATTTTCTTCGGAAGGGGGGTCCCAAATATGTCGGTGAGCGGAGTCAATTTTTATGACACCCCCTATATATCGCGGGCAAAAGTTTTTTACGACCCCCCCCCATCTTGGGTCGAAAACATTTGTGACCCCCCTTCCACCTACAAAGACTCAAGACAAATTATTCATCCATAACTTACTGGCACTGTCTTGAATCTTCATGAATGTTTCATTCACTCAAACAGTTAACCTCAATCACTCCACGAAAGTAATGCCACAAGGCAAAGGCAAAAATTAAGAAAATATACATTATTCAGTGGCGTACCGTGGTTGCCCCAACCCCCAGGGGGGGGCTGAAGAAAATTCAATTTTGCTGCCCTTCCTCAACAACCCGAAAAGGTTGACCCAATGTTTTTTTTTTTCTTTTGAAAAAGTGAAGAGCAAAAAAAAGTTTTCAGGCGCTAGCGCGGCGCTAGCGCCCTAAAAGCACCACAATTTGATGTATAGTACCATTTTCCGCCCTTTTTATTTACTAATTCTTTGTGCCGCCCCCTTCGTTTTTGCCGCCCCTGTTTTTGCCGTCCCTTCTTCTTCCGCCGCCCCTTCATTTTGGCCGCCCCCTGCTTTTACCCCGGGGGGCTGGCGCCCCCAAAGCCCCCCCCCCAAAAAAAATACGCGCATGTTATTCGGAAGGCATAATAGATGACGTTTAAACGTGATATTTGTACAATATTTCCCAACCTAATTTGTGGACATTGTATTATTCTTACACATGCCTCAGCAGCCAGATGACTACATTTTTTAATACCTCATTATTTTGACTTAAAATGGACAGAAACCTTTCGTGATAGTTATTACGTATATTATTTCATCATTTTTGGTAATTTATGGTCAATATTAAAATTTGAAAGGAATTTTACATTATGACGTTAAATGTCAATATGCATAATTATCATGTGGAAATAAATGAAGGTGAAACTGCTTCTGCTATACGTCTTTGTTATTGTTTTATTGATGATGTTTTTAAGGAACATACACTCTGTATTTTACCAATATGGCCTAAATATTAACTTAAAAATAACAAGAAACAAAATGTAAGGCATCCACTTCGCACAGACCCTGTGCTATTTCACAAAGGGTACATCATACAGATAAGGGCACCCTAAAACAAGCACCCCGCGCCCATACACACCCATCACCATTTATAGGCCCTACGCCACACTATATGACGCTCGTGTGTACATGCTACCACGCACATAATACCGCCGTATTTTATTTTTAAAACGTAGTTTAAAAACTCTGCAAAGTAAATCACAACTCGCCAATACTATATTCCACAAAATTGGACATTAATGTATTCAGATCACTGAGGTGTGCCCAAATGTATCAATTTCTTTTGGTCTGAACTCAGCAATTGTTATACCGTTACGGTTGGTTCATTCAGGGATAGACATGGAATAGTTTTAAGGTGACAGAGAACAGGTGTGTAGTTCGATTCCAAAACCATTCATACCTATCACCTGTTTTTATCTGTATTATAGCTTATTATCATGCGATTGGCCCGTGGTACCTTATATGACTGTCAAAATTTTATTTCAATAAATATGATGAGATTGACTGTGCCATGAGTGACATTGTATTGTATACCCTCTATTGCTTTAGACTTGACCAAGTCTTTTGACATGGTTAGAACAGTAAAATTAATTTTCAGTGAAAATTCACGTAGACTGTATTATAATAGGCCTATGCCTAAATTACTAAAGTTATAATGGGTGTGTGACATTATCATTATCAAGATATCATAGGCCTATTATTTTGTATTTAACATAGGCTCTACTTTACAGTTAACATAGTAGGCCTACTTTATGAAGAAGTGTCAATGAATCATCAAAAATGGAAACTCATGTAGGCCTATACCAAAATTATTAAGTTCAAAATCTTCCAAACAAGATATAAAAGGTATAACTAATACGAGGGCACTATTTTGGTGCCACATACATGCATGTAATCTAAGATCAATTGTAGGATATTGAGTTTGGATCTATGATTTGGTCAGTTTCCTAAAACTTGTGAGTACACTATTTTTGGTCCTACATGTATGTAATCTAACAGTATGGAAAGTGGTGCCAGGTGTAATGCTAGCCATTTACATGTAAACACTAAAGAAACCACCATGAGGTAATATCAGCACATTTAGACCTATATTTATTGCAAGCTGGATTTGACCAGGGATATGAGACAACACAACGTGGGGGGGGGGGGGCATATAAAGCAATTGTTGAATAGGCCTATATTCTATATTGTGTGCTTTCCTGTGACTTATAGACCCAAAGCCTTGGGCCAAGGCTACTATAATTGCTTTAAGCAATGCGTAATGTAAAGCCAAGGTCTGACCGTATGTTAACGACATGACAACAGACACGCCCCCGGTACAAATAGTTGCAGCTTGTAAAAGATACTGTTTATGGCAAAAAACATTAAAAAATGATACTTTAAGGTATTGTTTTGTTAATTTTTGTATGGCACATCATACATACACATGTGCTGAGGTCAAAAAGGTAACAATTTTGTTTTTGACCCCTGACTCACCTGCCATTCCAAAACACCCCTTAATAGTTCAGTGGTAGAATTCTCGCTTTTAAAAAAAATATTTCCATCATTTAAATTCTATGATTGTAGCTCTAAAAGTACAAGATCACTAGGGCTCATATATGGTATATGTATGGGCCATAAGTTGTAGATGTGCCTTTTTCCCATTTTGGCCCCAGATATACAAGGCTAGGGGCCCAGGGGCCCAAATGTTAAAACAAACGGCCGGCCGTTTCTCAGCAAATAAAGTAGCTACCGAGTTCAGATTTGGTACACAGATAGGTGTTTAGTATTATATTGTCATATGTATATAAAACTCCCATATGTCACATAATATTGGCCCCAGGGCCCCACACGCTAAAACATAGGGCCGGCCGTTACTCAGTAAATAAAGCAGCTGGCCCATTCCATGTCAACTCCAGGGATGTGCACCGCAGCACCTCTTCAATTTTTTTTTTTTCTGTGTGGTGGTAGATATTGATGAGAAAGTAAAATCCTGAAAATTTGAGCTTCATACTCTATTTCGTTTTCCCGTGGCATCAATTTGAAATTTAGGGGGTCAGCGTAAAAATGTGTCGCAACGCGAAAGACGATGTTTGGAGGTCCATAAATGTATAAAGGAACCCTTTAAAACTTTGAAAAGTATGTATCCTGGGGTACTTTTTGGTGTAGAATTCAAATCTGCTATCAGAAAACTTGTAACTCCTTTACTTTAAAAGATATAGGGCCCTCAAAATGCAACTTTTTTTGTCCATTTTTTTGCAAGTCAGAGCCCTTTGGTAGGACATTACTCTTATCCAATATTGAGCATATTAGAATACATTTAGCTGAGATATTATCCATGCAAAACCACTTTTTTTACATTTTGACCCCCCTGAAAACCAATGTCAGACAATTTGCCCCACCATCAACTTCAGGTATGTTGAAGATATGTTCTTGGACAACATTTCTGAGAGATATTGGCTTGGGGTCTTGATGGCTTCAACACATTAGTTAGGTTTGACTTCTCCATAGAGTTGTACATTAAATCATTATACATGCAAAATCAAAAATGTGTACAACTCTATGGAGTATGAAGCTCAAATTTTCAGGATTTTACTTTCTCATCAATATCTACCACCACACAGAAAAAGAAAAAAATGGAAGAGGTGCTGCGGTGCACATCCCTGGAGTTGACATGGAATGGGCCAGCTACAATGCCCAGCTTGAGTTTACTGATAGCACTTGAGAATTATACTTCAACATATGTACATGAGCCCCATAAGTCAAATATTATGGACCCCAGGGCCCCAAATGTTAAATCAAAGGGCGGCCGTTTCTCATCAAATAAAGCAGCTTCAGGGCTCATATATAGTTTGTACACAGATTGCACCTGAGAATTATATTGTTAGATGTACATATGAGCGCAATATGTCACATAATATGGGCCCCAGGGCCACAAACGCTAAAACATAGGGCCGGCCGTTACTCAGTAAGCAGCTACAGTGCCCAGCTTGAGTCTACTGAGAGCACCTGACAATTATTATACTTCAACATATGTTCATGAGTCAAATACTATGGGCTCCAGGGCTCCAAATGTTAAAACAAAGGGCCGGGCTCGTTACTCAGTAAGCAGCTCCTGTGACTTTGTCGCAATGGCCACTTGAAGCCTGCATCTCGGCTACGAACAGTGCCCAGCTTGAGTCTACTGAGAGCACCTGACAATTATTATACTTCAACATATGTTCATGAGTCAAATACTATGGGCTCCAGGGCTCCAAATGTTAAAACAAAGGGCCGGTCGTTTCTCATCAAATAAAGCAGCTTCAGAGTTTGCACACAGATTGTAGTATATTAGCGCCGTTACGCATTCTACGAAAAGCATTACGCTTGGTTACGCGTTCAATACTTGTCGGCCCCGAAAGACAACCGCCAGGGAAGACCAATCTCTCCTGTGACTTTGTCGCAATGGCCACTTGAAGCCTGCATCTCGGCTACGAACAGAATGGCTGAGGTCCATAAACGCGCCTGTTACCAGGACACTTGTGAACAATAGACTGGTTGGTGCAGGTTTTCGCGCAAGACGACCAATAAGAAAGCCGATACTTCTGCAAAGACGTCGGCATGCGCGCTTGCTTTGGTCACAGAGTCATAGGTATTTGCCAGTAGGCCACTGGCGTAATGTGATCTTCAGTGATGAGGCCCGATTCCTCCTCTACAGACAAGATGGCCGATTCAAGGTCCGAAGACAGGTTGGTCAAGCCCTGCTCGAGGATATTAACCTGCCTAGAGTCCAGGGAGATGGTGGTGGAATCACAATATGGGGAGCATTTCACAGTAGGTCGAAATTGCATCTCAACCTGCTAGAAGGACACATGAACCAGGACCATTACCTGCATGTTTTTGATACGGTTATGCTTCCGTTTAAAAGAAGAGACTTCGGGAACAATTTCCTGATCCAAGATGACAACACCACGGCGCTCAGAGCCTTACGCGTGAGGAGATTCCTTGAAAATGAGAATGTAGATAACCTGGGCTGGTCGGCTTTGAGCCCAGATATGAACCCTATAGAGAACTTATGGGCAGACATATCCCGCAGGTTGGGCAACATGGACAACCAAACAATCACCCTGCAGGAACTTAAACACGCCCTCATTGCTTGCTGGCGAGATATTCCACAAGGAGCATTGGCAAACCTGGTCTAGGGAATGTCACGGCGCGTACATGACCTTGAGCTGGCAAGGGGTGGACACACCAAATATTAAGTTGTGTTTTCTCAAGCAAGAGACTTATCTGAATATGTCACATTGAGAGTTCGAGTTTTTGTTTAAACAATAAAGTTTCCTAGTGTCTTTAGTCTCCATTTGTGATATAAAGAGACCGCCAAAAAGTGTTGCGATTGTGTGATCCTTCCATTGTAATGCGCTTCTTCTGGCAAATCATTGTTTAATTGACCAACTGTGTGATGTAAACATCAAAGGACATTTGTATGTTTCAATTAAATTCAACTGACCACTACTCCAGAACAATAAACCTGTTCCCAATATGATTGAAAACTGCATTTGATACAAAAATAAAAATATTCCAAACTTTTGTCCATGACTGTATTATGGAGGTCATTTCAAGGTCACCAGATGTCAACCAGGGATCAAAAGGGGGTAAAATTCCAAAGTGTGTCCAATTTGAATGAAAATATGTGATGTTAATATGATTCAAAACATGATGAAGGTCATTTCAAGGTCATCAGAAGTTAACCAAAGGTCAAACTAGTTTATTAGATTTAAATTATTATTAAACTTAGTACCGTGTTTTTTCACGATGTTGACAAATTTCTCTATAGTAATTTCATTGTCATCAGAGGTCATTTCAAGGTCACATCTAGACTTCGTGGCCGTATAAGGCCCCGGGTATAAGGCTGCAACATATCTAGTTCTTTCTTTTTTTCATTTCTGTATTACGAGTATAATGTATTTCAGCTAATTTGCTGTGTGTTCCTGATTCCTACAGGTTTGCAGGACAGGATTGGATACCAGTATTGAATGATGACGGAGACTCAAATGGCAATTGGTATATGGAAGCATTTATTGATTTGACTGTACGAAGTGATACAAATATGATCAATTCATCACCAACGACTACTATACAACCTATATACTATTCTGAGGAAGATTGCGAATTTATAGTCGACATTCCAGGTAACGTAGCAATTATCTAAAAACAATGTCTTTAAAAAAGACAATGCCACGGATGAAGATCATGTTTCATAATTTGCATTGATAAGTCTGGTAATTTGTTTTGTGTCTAAATTAATTAACCGGATGGGACATATGGGTATTTATTGGTAAATACAGGGTGAGTCAAAAAAAGTGCAATAGAGCAAAGAATCGATATTTATGCAAGAACCAAGTCAAACTTTCCCATTATTGAAAATTTTTATAAATGCCACACTCAAAAGTCACCTTCTGTGAAAATATGAAGTGAATCGCGACTACCGTTTATTTTTTATAAGTCCTTTTGCTGAGATACCCAATTTCGTTATTGTCCACGAGATACCATGTATTTTGAATGAGAGCACACAATGCGCGGTAAAGGCATTAGCTCTGAAACTGACATCAATTTAAAAAAGATTGATTTTTGCGTTATTTTAATTTATTTTTTTCTGTTCAAACAAACTTTCTAACATTACTTTAAGTCCTTGATACCTCACTCGACTCCAACTCCAGTTTTTTAATCCCAATATGTCCAACTTTTTTTGTAATTCACTCCACTTCAATTTGCACGCATTTTATTTTGACATATAAAAAAAAAACCGCCTACAAATGTGTATGTTTTTGATTGAGAATAAACATCTTTAAAGTAAAGGTAAAATGAAAATAACAACAAATAATGTTTCTTTTCCTTAAAAAAGACCAAGGGCAATAACACTTTGGGTGCTCCGTTTAATTTCAATGCCAATGAGGTTAAGAAAATGTCAGTTGTTCCAAATCTACCTTACACAGAGTGCGCTGACATTCAAATTTTAGATGTCTCTTGCAGGGGTGCAAATTGTGATTTCTTCCTCAGGAGCAAGGTTGTTAGGCTCAAGATTTCCTCAATCATACCATGCATGAAATAAGCTTTATTCTGCACTTCAAAAGATGAGAATGTTAACATAGCGTGGATTTTTTTAGAGCGACTCCATGTTAAGTCTTCGAGCTTCAAAAAAAGGCTTTACGATGACAATGTGCGCGCGTAGCGCGCTAAAATTTGGTATTTTACACTAGTTTGGGGTCAATTTTGGTGGGACAGAGGCTCCTTTATTTTCCTTTACCCCCATTTCCTCTTTCATTTTTGTCAGAGGCAGCACAACTTGTTCAGTGCTTTATGGTTCTTCTTTTTAAATTTCCTCAATATTTTCCATTTTGTCCTCTTCTCAGTGGCATTAGTATTGATACACTGAATTCCTTCCATTCCTTCATGACTTTTGTTCCCATAAAATCCAAATTGCTGCCTCTCTAAATTTCCTCAGATATCTCACAAACTTTCTCACTCATAAAGTCAAACCTGCTACAGGACCCATGACACGTTCATCTTCTGATACTACTCTTCTCACTGCTCATGTCGGGAAAAATCGCATTGGTGATAAATCGTTTTATGTTTCGGCACCCACACTCTGGAACAGCCTCCCAAGAACCATCAGGGAGGCATGCACACTGCCTAGTTTCAAGAAAGTTTTGAAGTCTCATTTTTATCCATCGTATTGACTCTGTTTTTGTTATTGCTTTGTTTTTACGGCGCTTTGATCAAGTTGGAAAGGCGCCCTATTAAATGTTGTTTATGTATGTATGTATGTATGATTGCCGCCTCTCTGTAAATTTCCTCAGATATGTGCCCTGTTTCCACCTGCCTTAATCCAACTTCATTTTTTCCTGTCAAATTACATTTAATACCTCCTATGGCGATGAATTGTACATTTCCTCATATCCATTTCCTTCCATATTCTAACACCGACACCTTCCTCTTTTTTGCTCTTATTTCTTGAACAATAATGCGAATTCCTCCAAATTTTGCACAACCAGTGTCTTTAAAGATCTCCCCTCTTCCATTCAGTAGCTTCACTGCCTCGCAGCCCTCTCCTATTATCTTGTACCTCACTACTCTTCTTTTTCTTTCCTCTTTTCCCCCTTCCTTCCCTATTCTTTTCTTCTCTCTCCCTCCTTTTTCCTCTCTTTCTTTTTTCTTCCCATGGCATTATTTCCTCAATTTTGACTCTCATTTCCTAGGAGCGGTGCTCCCCGCTCCCGCACAATTTGCATCCCTGGTCTCTTGGACAAACATTAAAATTGTGTATCGCTATAAAATGTGTCATAAAAACAAAACGGTAAATGCTAATTCCTTTATTTCTTCACACAAGGTTGCTGATGAATATATAATATATAAATTGTTTTCAAACCTAAAATGTTCAACTCGGTTCTCTAATAAAAATGGATTCTTTTCTCTATTGCACTTTTTTTTTACTCACCCTGTACCACCAAAGATGTAAGAGAAAAAAATACACATTTTCTCTTAAAACGTGTGCTAAATATATCTAATTCAGAATTGTAACAGACATCTCAATGCATATCAATCCAAGCAAGTTTCCTGACAATCCAACAATGAATATTCAGTTGACCTCAGATAACCTGGAAAATTTTCCCCGCTGAAAGATGATAACACCCACCAAGTTTCATTAGCATCCAACAATCAAACAGCAGACCTCAGATGACCTTGACATGACCTTGAATATGTTTGCCGCTTAATTGTGATCACCTCCAACACGTTTCATGAAAATGCTCAACTGACCACATATGACCTTGACATTTTAAATATTGTGGACGCTCAATTGTGATCACATCAAGCAAAGTTTCACGACAATCTGTGACATTTTTTCGCGCTTACATCTACCATATTTCATGACAATCCAAAAGACCACCACTAACGGGACATGCACCCTTACATAACAAACCAAACATTAACTCATATACTAAAATTGTCTGCCAACTCTCTAATTTATAACTCCAATCTTTTCTGTCTTTTTTCATTTTCTGTCTTTTACCAATGTTTAATAGTATTTTGATATTAATATTAAGAAGTACACTGTGACTTTTTTTGGCGCCAGCTACGGCTGGGCCCCTATATTGGCATGAGCTTCTAATTTCGGTCGTTTTAGATTTACCTTTCATCTGTTTTGTTTAAAGTAGGCCTACGTGCTTAGAATAAATAACACAACTAATTTGGTTTTGATTTTATTACTGTTTACTAAAATGCCTTGAATACAAGTAAAGTAGTTATATATACAGCGGGAATTAACGCTTGAAATACGAAATTAATGCAACTGCCTTTTAGCCCGGCCTTTTAGGTCTTCTCAACACGCGAGACGCCATTACATGCAATCAAGAGATTTCAAGAGATGGCGCTATACTAACACAGAGTACGTTCCAGGCGGCGGATGACATGATAGAGAGGGAGACGGCAAAACTGACCAGCCGTATGGCACTTTCCACACAATCGGAACACGGAAGTAAATTTGGACTGAATTTCGTAGCTGCCGTGATCACAGGTAGGCCTACGCGCCATTCAACCTACACACTGAGTTATCGGAGCCTAACCAACACGGCGAATTTGAAACCGTCACAGCGACTCTCACCCAGCAATAATCAAATTTTTACTGTATTTAATTAATTTGAAGGTTAGTGGTTCATTATCGAACCCCAATGGTTTTAGCTTGTATTTATATTATTAACATAGGCCTACTTGTTTGTGATATTTTAAGCGTTTAAAAATGTCAAAATAATCCCATTCAATTACGCGGCCGACAAAGGAAATTTACTGAATTTAGAGAATGCATTGCGCTCACCACCTGGTACGTTCCAGGTGATGTGCGACATGATATGCTGAGTGAATATAGACGGCAAAACCGCTCACTCATATGACACGTATTTTGTCCAATAAAAATATTTTTAGGTGTATTTCCACATGGGGAAATGCAATATTTATCGGTGTTGAGACAGAAGATAATTTGGCAAACTACCTGACTAAAGGTGATGGAAGCCCTGCAGAGCTAGAGAGGGAGAAGCTTGAACAAAATCTATATTGTATAGAACGGCGGTCTATTGCCATTTGGTCTAATACCATTTCGTCTAATTCCCGTTTAGGGTATATTCAATTGGTCTATTACCAGAAAGGGTAATTGCCACTTAGTCTAATAATCATATAGTCTAATATCCATTTAGTCTAATATTGTTTGGTCTAATAACCGGTATGTCTACTAACCATATAGTCTAATAACCATTTGGTCTAATATTTCTTTAATAACCATTTGGTCTAATAACCGTTTGGTCTAATAATCGTTAGGTCTAATACTCGTATGGTCTAATAACCGGTTAGTCTAATACCATTTCGTCTATTTCTTAATAAACTAAATGCTTGTAAGACTAAATGGTTTGTAGACCAAATGGGTATTAGACCAAATAGCTATTAGACCTATTGGTTATAGACCAAATGGGTATTAGACTAAATGGTTGTTAAACTAAATGGTTTTAGCCTTATTGATTATTAGACTAAATGGTTATCGGGCCAAATGGTTAACGGACCAAATGGTTATAGGACCAAATGATTATTGGACGTAGTGGTTATAGACCTAATGGGTTTAGACGAAATGGATGTAGACGAACTGGATATTAGCCCAAATGGTATTAGACCAAATGGCAAATCCCCTTATTGGTCAGTACTGTTTAGCACATATTGAGATATGTATTGGCTTTATTCAAAAATAAATTCTGGCTTAATAGCAATGATTGTTATTTATGTATGCATGTATACTATCACGAACGCCCTGAACATGGGCTATTTTGTATTCAGTATTAAGGGAGGTGTAATGAGCGAACCGTGGTTTGGATTCCAGAGGGAGGGTGTCTGTAAGAGGCACAGCCATCAGAAAATGAATAACTGAGATCGCGCGCCAAATAAACTTACTGCAGAAATTGTCCAAAAAAATAGGCATAGGTGGGAATCGAACCCGGCATCTTCCGGTTATGAATCAACGGATAGTATCACTAAGCCAACTTTCTATCTGCACTAAAACCTGTGATATTAATTCTTGATAATGCTTAACGGAAAAAATCAATACTAATGTACGATGTCATTCAAAATCAAATAGAAATCCCACAACTAAAGTAGCAATCGATAAATCTGCTCACTCACTCATCAAATAATCAATCGAAAAATAAATAAATAAATAAATAAATGTGTCCGTTCTCTCGAGCCCCAAAACGTCATTAAATAAATAAATAAATAATACAAAAATAAATTATAAATTAGTTTTTCTAGGCCCTAACGTTACATTACACTCTTCAGACTTGGTACTTGTGTTCGTTTTTTTTTAAATTTGACATGTAGGCCTATTTGTCATCATTTAGCGCTATACATTCCAAATGTATATAGCTGGTCGCGCTCATATAAATATTTAATAATTATGTACCGGTATGTAATATGGGCGACACCCTATATTATAAATATAAACGGTTATATATGCTTAGGATTTTAAAAAGGTTTGGTTTTAATACCCAGGAATTATGTTCAGTTTACAAAGGATATGTACGGCCATTACTTGAATACGCGGATGTAGTATGGCATTCCTCACTCACCACAACTCAAGATCATACTTTGGAGCAGCTGCAAAAAAGAGCTTGCAAAATAGTTCTGGGCAAATTGTATGATGGTTATGATAACGCTCTTAATCTGTGCCAGCTAGACTCTTTAGCTAATAGGAGGGAGGACCATTGTCGTAAGTTGGCCGAAGGGCTTTCTGCTTCTGTTCGAACAAAAGATCTCATCCCTCCTACCAGACTGGAGAGTCATGGCAGGGTCCTTCGCAATGCAAATCAAATCTCTCAACTTTATGCAAGGACCGATCGTTTCAAAAACAGCGCTATTCCATACTTTATCAATTTATTGAATAACTAAATGCCCTGAACTGTTTTGCATATTCTGACTTTTTAAATATATGGTAATATTGAGGCAATTTTAGCCTTTTAATGGTGTGTATTTATAATGTTTTTGAATGATGTCTTGAATAAGTGCAATATTTTATTTTCTATCAACAGCAGTTGCTGTATTTTTCCTTGTTAATATTGATAATATATTTTTAATGTTTAATTGTTTTTAATATTGTAAACCACTTGTAATTTGGCCTGAGGGCCACGATTTGTGTGTGAATAAAATATACTATACTATACTATAAACTTATTTCACCGAACGTAAGAAAAGGAGTCCTATCTGATTGGCTATAGAAATCGATCGCTAGATCGCTCAGTGGTGGAGTGCAAACTCAAAATGGAGAGATGTATTCAATTCGATTGAAATCAATATTCTATCATTAACGCAGATAAAGAAAGTGGTATAGTGTATTGATATAGTACATTGTATAGACTTGTGCTTTAATATTCTGTACACGTGTTCCTTTATAGAATTGTAATTCTCGAGCAGTTTAATATATCACAATTATTTTGACGAACGATTTCAAAATCGTTACGGACAAAATGCAGTAAAATATATCCACAGCAAACAGCAATCCCCAATAATTAGTGTATTGCATTTCCAGTTAGTATATTGGAAACAAAACCTGGGGTTTATCTGACAAAAATAGAATTTTCTTGTAATGGCAATATCATATGGGGTACTTGATCATGCGCAAATCGTAAAAACATAGAATAGAAACTCTGTTGCAGGCTATGTGGTATCTCATATCGTGTGCATATGGTATGCTTAACGTGAGTCGCTCGGCCTATCTCGAACAAAATCGCCATGCGTAGCTTTTGAAAAACTAGAGGATTCGCCGTACTATCACGGCAATTTTTGACACGAAGAAATAGGGATTATGACGCTGTGTGGGTGTGGGTGTGGGGTGCAGAGGTTTGTGGGTGTGGGTAGTGGGTGTGTATGTAGGGAAACTTTGGGGTGGTACTCAACACATTTAACCATGACTTTCAATGCAAGGCTCATTGTTGCCACAAATGTTTTTGCTTTTGGGCCATTTAATAGCTTTTTATAAACTAAAGCAGTTTCAAACAAACAAACACAAACAAACATCTCATCCACCATGCCCACAAAAACGCTAAAATGACAAACAAACATAAAAACAACTAGAGGGCTTTATATTTGTACACAAATACGGCTATTCCCGCATGTTATCGGTGTACACAAACTTAATTAATACAGTTCTTATTTGCCGAGGACTTTGTTGCTGTTGTCAGTCTCTCTAATTCACAGCGAAGCTATGCAATTTGATAGATTGAAATTCACAATATGCAATTTGATTAGGGGAAAGCTATTCCAGAGGTAGTATGTAAATTAAATGGAACAGCCATTTCAGAGGGAGTATGTAAATTAAATGTAATAGCTATGTTGGGACCATTTCAGAGGGAGTATGTAAATTATATAGAACAGCCATTTAACTGGAATTACGCTATTGTCTGTGAATCTGTTTAGTCCTACGTGTATGGGGTGGGGTGGGATGGGTGTTATTAACAATATAAATCTCAGGTGCAATCTGTGTACAAACTCTGAGCCCTGAAGTTGCTTTATTTGATGATAAACGGACGGTCCTTTTTTAACATTTGGGGCCCTGGGGCCCATAATATTGGACTTATGAGGTTCATGTATTATGTTGAAGTATAATTCTCAGGTGCTCTCAGTAGACTCAAGCTGGGCACTGTAGCTGCTTATTTACTGAGTAACGGCCGGTCCTATATTTTAGCGTTTGTGGCCCTGGGGCCCATATTATGTGACATATGGGGCTCATATCGTCGGCATAGTGCTACACTATCGTAAGTGCAGTTTGGGCAGTTTTACAGGAGGAGCATTTTTGTGTTTAGCGTAGCCGTTTGTTTCCAAGTAGCCATAAAATGACATGGGAATGTAAAGCAATTTGATTTTAATAATATAAACTATATAAATGGTGTTAAACTAATAAATCGATAAATTATTTACTGATTTAGATGTCGTAAGTGCCACATACGATAGTGTTACACTCAAATTGAAATGAGTGTAGAGTGCAACACTATCGTATGTGCCACATACGATAGTGTTGCACTCAAATAGAAATAAGTGTAGAGTGCAACACTATCGTATGTGCCACATACGATAGTGTAGCATTCATTGCTAAATTAGTATATGCATAATATCGGCTCAAATATCCAATATTTTGTCATTTTATGTTTCTTAAAAGTGTTAATTTATTTTGGCACATAATATTAACAATAGCAAAACACCTTTTGCCGTAATGTAATCTCTCACGATTTATTACTGAATCTAAAACTAAAAAAACGAATTTATCGTCTCTATTACCAGTCATGGGAGCTATGAACTTAGCCAGCATGATGACAACACAAACAGTCGTCAGCGTCACAGCCAGTGATGTGTTAGAGACTGTTTTGCACTTACGATGGTGTAGCATTCCGTGATTTTGTTGTTTTAGGCCCAATAAAGTAGCGTATGTGGCACATACGATGGTCTTGCAGCAAATGAAAAACAAAATTAGCGTGCAAGACTATCGTAAGTGGCACATACGATAGTCTTGCATGCATTAATTAAAATTGCATTGCACTTACGATATTTTATTTTATTAATTAAAAAATAATTAAGCAATTTTGATACTTAGAACCTGGTTTAAAGTGTGCGTTTTTATATGGCCTTTCATAATTGGTCAAAATCTCATTTTGGCCAAAAATGTCACTTACGATAGTGTAGCACTCTGGCGACGATATGTACATATAACAATATAATTCTCAGGTGCAATCTGTGTACAAACTCTGAGCTCTGAAGCTGCTTTATTTGAAGAAAAACGGCCGGTCCTTTGCTTTAACATTTGGGGCCCAGGGGCCCATAATATTTGACTTATGGGGCTCATGTGTATATGTTGAAATATGATTTTCAAATGTTATCAGCAGACTCAACCTGGACATTATAGCTGCTTTTTTACTGAGTAACGGCCGGCCCTATATATTATGTGACGCATGGGGTTCATATATACATATACCAATATAATGCTGAAGACCTATTAGTGTACCAAATCTAAACCCTGTAGCTACTTCAATTTGCTGAGAAACGACCGGTCCTTTGTTTTAACATTTTGGCCTCTTGGGCTCTAGCCTTAAACATCTGGTGCCAAAAATGGGCAAAAGGCACATTTACAACTTAGAGCCCATACATGTGAGCCCTAGTGCCCTTGTAGTTTTATAGCTAGCCTTGTCAATCTGTTGCCCCTTATTTTAACATTTGGGCCCTGGGGCCCATAATATATGACATATGGGGCTCATGTATACTTGTATATATAGAGTCCCCCTGGAGCTATCAGTGTACTAACTCAGGGCCCTGAGGCTGCTTTATTTGATGAGAAACAGCATGCTTTGTATTTTTACATTTGGGCCCCTGGGGCCCGTGACCTTTGACCTCTTGGGCCAAGATTTGCAAAGGATAAATCTACGGGGTAGGGCCCATAAGTGTACCACATATGGGCCATGGGGCCCTTGTAGTTTTAGCGCTAGCCTTGACAGAATGATGTGTTTGATGGAGGAGGAAGAGAAGAAGAAGGAGAACTAGAAGGCTATATATTTGTACACAAATACGGCTATACCCGCATGTTGGCGGTGTACACAAACTTACAGTCCTTTTGCTGAGAACTTAAGTTGCTGTTGTCAGTCTCGCTAATTCACAGTGAAGCTATGCAATTTGATGGATTGAAATTCACAATACGCAATTTGATTAGGGGAAAGCCATTCCAGAGGGAGTATGTTAATTAAATGGAACAGCCATTTCAGAGGGAGTATGTAAATTAAATGGAAGAACTATTTTGGGTCCCTTTCAGAGGGAGTATGTAAATTAATTGGAACAGCCAAAGGTATGTAATTTAAATGGAACAGCCTTAATGCTTCACACATGGTATTTCCAATTATCATCATCTATAATTATTATAGGCCTAATACGCTATTGAAATTCACAATATGCAATTTGATTAGGAAAGCTATTCCAGAGGGAGTATGTAAATTAAATGGAACAGCCATTTCAGAGGGAGTATGTAAATTAAATGGAACAGCCTATGGCCATTTCAGAGGGAGTATGTAAATTAAATAGAACAGCCAATGGGTATGTAATTTAACTGGAACAGCCTTAACGTTTCTGTCATCTATATCAGTTCGGGGGCACTCGTAATAACCGGACGTCTCTGATTTCAAAGACGGGTCAGTGATTTCACATACGGGGGTCTGTGATATCACATACGTCGAGCTTTGTTGACAGTTCGGCACTCGATGCAGCACATCGGAACGAAGCTGAGTGTATTACAATAAGCTTTCCTATGTTTAGCAAATATCTACCTGTGCAAAAATTATATCTATCTGTGCAAATTCTGACAAATGGTCCCAGAACACAGTTAGATTGCAATGGCTAAAATCAAATGTTTTGAGGTAAAAAAAAATCCCAATTTTACTATCCAATTCATGAATTGGGTAGTACAATTAGCAGGCACTCAACATGCTCAACTTGGGCTAGCTACAACCCTGATAAGGCATATACACAAAATTATTCCCACTGCGCTGGCACGTTCATCAAAATTACTTATATCGTTTGCGACTGGGTTTTGAAACTAGGGAGTATGTGATTTATGAGACGTCTCTGAAATATGATACTGTAAGGTGACATGACGCTTCAAGAGTATTTGATATCAGAGACGTCTTTGAATTAGCAGTGCCCCCGAACTGATATTATTATAATTACGCTATTGTCTGTGAATGGGGTGGGGTGGGTGTTATTAACAATATAATTCGCCCATAATATTTGACTTATGAGGCTCATGTACACATGTTGAAGTATAATTCTCAAGTGCTATCAGTAGACTCAAGCTGGGCACTGTAGCTGCTTTGTTTACTGAGTAACGGCTGGCCCTATGTTTTAGCGTTATTTGGGGCCCTGGGGCCCATATTATGTGACACATGGGGTTCATATATACATATAACAATATAATGCTGAAGACCTATTAGTGTACCAAATCTAAACTCTGTAGCTACCTTATTTGCTGAGAAACGACCGGATCTTTGTTTTAACATTTGGGCCTCTGGGGCCCCTAGCCTTAAACACCTGGGGCCAAAATGGGCAGAAGACACATTACAACTTAGGGCCCATACATGTACCACATATGAGCCCTAGTGCCCTTGTAGTTTTATAGCTAACCTTGTTAATCTGTTGCCCCTTATTTTAACATTTGGGGCCCTGGGGCCCATAATATATGACATATGGGACTCATGTATACTTGTATATATAGAGTACTCCTGGAGCTATCAGTGTACCAACTCAGGGCCCCGAGGCTGCTTCATTTGATGAGAAACAGCATGCTTTGTATTTTTACATTTGGGCCCCTGGGGCCCGTGACCTTTGACCTCTGGGGCCAAGATGTGCAAAGGATAAATCTACGGGGTAGGGCCCATAAGTGTACCATATATGGGCCCTGGGGGCCTTGTAGTTTTAGCACTAGCCTTGTCAATCTGTTGCCCCTTATTTTAACATTTGGGGCCATGGGGCCCATAATATATGACATATGGGGCTCATGTATACTTGTATATATAGAGTACCCCTAGGGCTGTCAGTGTACCAACTCAGGGCCCTGAGGCTGCTTCATTTGATGAGAAACGGCATGCATTGTATTTTTACATTTGGGCCCCTGGGGCCCGTGACCTTTGACCTCTGGGGTCAAGATGGGCAAAGGATAAATCTACGGGGTAGGGCCCATACGTGTACCACATATGGGCTCTGTGGCCCTTGTAGTTTTAGCGCTAGCCTTGACAGAATGTTGTGTTTGATGGAGGAAAAGGAAGAAAAGGAGAAGAAACTAGAAGGCTATATATTTGTACACAAATACGGCTATACCCGCATGTTATCGGTGTACCCAAACTTACAGTCTCTATTTGCTGAGGACTTAAAATAAAGAAATTGTAAAAAGTCGCCCAATTGGGCAGAAAATGTGTAAAAAGTGAAAGTCCAAGTCACAAGCTTTAATTGAATGTAGGTTGCACTGTCGTAGCACTTAAAATAAAGAAATAGTAAAAGTCCCTCCCAGGGGAGTCGTCTCTCTTACTCTCCATAGGTTGCTGTTGTCAGTCTCTCTTACTCACAGCGAGGCTATACAATATGATTAGGGGAAACTATTCCAGAGGGAGTATGTAAATTAAACGGAACAGCCATTTCAGAGGGAGTATGTAAATTAAACGGAACAACCTTTTTTGGGGGCCATTTCAGAGGGAGTATGTAAATTAAATGGAACAGCCAATGGGTATGTAATTTAACTGGATCAGCCTTAACGCTTCACGCTGGTATTTCCAATTATGATATAATACGGTCTGTCTGTTTAGTCCTACGTGTGTGGGGTGGAGGGGTGCGTGCGTGGGTGTTAGTAACAATATAATTATCAGGTGCTATCTGTGTACAAATTGCTGAGGACTTAAAATATAGAAATTGTAAAAAGTCGTAAAAAAAAGTGTAAAAATTGAAAGTCCAAGTCACAAGCTTTAATTTAATGCAGGTTGCACTCTCGTAGCATTTAAAATAAAGAACTTGTAAAAAGTCCCCTGCCAGGGGAGTTGTCTCTCCATAGATTGCTGTTGTCAGTCTCTCTTATTCACAGTGAGGCTATGCAATGTGATAAGGGGAAAACTATTCCAGAGGGAGTATGTGAATTAAATGGAACAGCCATTATAGAGGGAGTATGTAAATTAAACGGAACAGCCTATTTTGGGACCATTTCAGAGGGAGTATGTAAATTAAATAGAACAGCCAATGGGTATGTAATTAAACTGGAACAGCCTTAACGCTTCACGCTGGTATTTCCAATTATTATATTAATAATTATAATACGGATATATCTGTTTAGTCCTACATGTGTAGGGTGGGGGGGGGGTATGTGGGTATTAATAACAATATAATTCTCAGGTGCTACTGTGTACACATTCTGAGCCCGGAAGCTGCTTTATTTGATGAGAAACGGCCGGCCCTTTGTTTTAACATTTGGGGCCATGGGGCCCATAATATTTGACTTATGAGGCCCATGGACATATGTTGAAGTTTAATTCTCTAGTGCTATCAGTAGACTCAAGCTGGGCACTGTAGCTGCTTTATTTACTGAGTAACGGCCGGCCCTATGTTTTAGCGTTTGGGGCCCTGGGGCCCATATAATGTAAAATATGGGGCTCACATGTACATATAACAATGTGATTTTCAGGTGCAATCTGTGTACTAACTCTGAGCCCTAAAGCTGCTTTATTTACAGAGCAACGGCCGGCCCTATGTTTTAGAGTTTGGGGCCCGGGGCCCATATAATGTAATATATGGGGCTCACATGTACATATAACAATGTGATTTGCAGGTGCAATCTGTGTACTAACTCTGAGCCCTAAAGCTGCTTTATTTACAGAGTAACGCCCGGCCCTATGTTTTAGCGTTTGGGGCCCAGGGGCCCATATTATGTGACATATGGGGTACATATATACATATGACAATATAATACTGAAAACCTATCTGTGTACCAAATCTGAGCCATGTAGCTACTTTATTTGCTGAGAAACGGCCGGCCCTTTGTTTTAACATTTGGGCCCCTGGGGCCTCTAGCCTTGTACATCTGGGGCCAAAATGGGCAAAAGGCACATCTACAATTTAGGGCTTATACATGTGCAACATATGAGCCCTAGTGCCCTTGTAGCTTTAGAGCTAGGCTTGTCAATCTGTTGCCCCATATTTTTAATATTTGGGGCCCTGGGGCCCATAATATATGACATATGGGGCTCATGTATACTCCATAGATTGCTGTTGTCAGTCTCTCTTATTCACAGTGAGGCTATGCAATATGATATGGGGAAAACTATTCTAGAGGGAGTATGTAAATTAAATGGAACAGCCATTTTAGAGGGAGTATGTAAATTAAACGGAACAGCCTATTTTGGGACCATTTCAGAGGGAGTATGTAAATTAAATAGAACAGCCAATGGGTATGTAATTTAACTGGAACAGCCTTAACGCTTCACGCTGGTATTTCCAATTATTATATTAATAATTATAATACGGATATGTCTGTTTAGTCCTACGTGTGTAGGGTGGGGAGGGTGCAATCTGTGTACTAACTCTGAGCCCTAAAGCTGCTTTATTTACAGAGTAACGGCCGGCCCTATGTTTTAGCGTTTGGGGCCCTGGGGCCCATATAATGTAATATATGGGGCTCACATGTACATATAACAATGTGATTTTCAGGTGCAATCTGTGTACTAACTCTGAGCCTTAAAGCTGCTTTATTTACAGAGTAACGACTGGCCCTATGTTTTAGCGTTTGGGGCCCAGGGGCCCATATTATGTGAGGGGTACATATATACATATGACAATATAATACTGAAAACCTATCTGTGTACCAAATCTGAGCCCTGTAGCTACTTTATTTGCTGAGAAACGGCCGGCCCTTTGTTTTAACATTTGGGCCCCTGGGGCCTCTAGCCTTGTACATCTAGGGCCAAAATGGGCAAAAGGCACATCTACAATGTAGGGCTTATACATGTGCAACATATGAGCCCTAGTGCCCTTGTAGCTTTAGAGCTAGGCTTGTCAATCTGATGCCCCATATTTTTAGCATTTGGGGCCCTTGGGCCCATAATATATAACATATGGGGCTCATGTATACTTGTATTTATAGAGTACCCCTGGGGCTATCAGTGTACCAACTCACGGCCCTGAGGCTGCTTCATCTGATGAGAAACGGCATGGTTTGTGTCTTTACATTTGGGCCCTGGGGCCCGTGACCTTTGACCTCTGGGGCCAAGATGGGCAAAAGGCACTTCTACGGGGTAGGGCCCATAAGTGTACCACATATGGGCCCTGGGGCCCTTGTAGTTTTAGCGCTAACCTTGACAGAATGATGTGTTTGATAGGAGAAGGAGGAGAAGGAGATGGAGAAGGAGAAGAAACCACAGGATGGGAAGATACCCTGCATGCTATTGCATGCGGGTATAAGGAGAACTAGAAGGCTATATATTTGTACACAAATACGGCTATACCCGCATGTACCCAAACTTACAGGCCTTATTTGCTGAGGACTTAAAATAAAGAAATTGTAAAAAGGCGCCCAATTGGGCAGAAAATGTGTAAACAGTGAAAGTTCAAGTTACAAGCTTTAATTGAATGTCGGTTGCACTGTCGTAGCACTTAAAATAAAGAAATTGTAAAAAGGCCCTCCCAAGGCGTCTCTCTTACTCTCCATAGGTTGCTGTTGTCAGTCTCTCTTATTCACAGTGAGGCTATGCAATATGATTAGGGGAAAACTATTCCAGAGGGAGTATGTAAATTAAATGGAACAGCCATTCCAGAGGGAGTATGTAAATTAAACGGAACAGCCTATTTTGGGGCCATTTCAGAGGGAGTGTAAATTAAATGGAACAGCCAATGGATATGTAATTTAACTGGAACAGCCTTAACGCTTCACGCTGGTATCTACAGTCATTATATTATAATACGGATCTGTCTGTTTAGTCCTATGTGTGGGGGGTGGGGGGGGGGGTGTTAGTAACAATATATATAATTCTCAGGTGCTATCTGTGTACAAATTCTGAGCCCGGAAGCTGCTTTATTTGATGAGAAACGGTCGGCCCTTTGTTTTAACATTTGGGGCCATGGGGCCCATTATATTTGAGTTATGAGGTCCATGTACATATCTTGAAGTATACTTCTCTAGTGTTATCAAGCGACTCAAGCTGGGCACTGTAGCTGCTTTATTTACTGAGTAATGGCCGGCCCTATGTTTTAGCGCTTGGGGCCCTGGGGCCCATATTACGTGATATATGGGGCTCATATGTACATATAACAATGTAATTTTCAGGTGCAATCTGTGTACAAACTCTGAGCCCTAAAGCTGCTTTATATGATGAGAAACGGCTGGCCGTTTGTTTTAACATTTGGGGCCCTGGGGCCCATTGTATTTGACTTATGAGGCTCATGTACATATGTTGAAGTATAATTCTGTAATTCTATCAGGAGGCTAAAGCTGGGCATTGTAGCTTCTTTATTTACTAAGTAACGACCGGCCCTATGTTTTAGGGTTTGGGGCCCTGAGGCCCATATTGTGTGACACATGGGGCTCATATACACATATAACAATATAATGCTGAAGACCGTTTAGTGTATCAAATCTGAACCCTGTAGCTGCTTTATTTACTGAGTAACGGCCGGCCCTATGATTTAGCGTTTGGGGCCCTGGGGCCCATATAATGTGATATATGGGGCGCACATGTACATATAACAATATAATTTTCAGGTGCAATCTGTGTACAAACTGTGAGCCCTAAAGCTGCTTTATTTGATGAGAAACGGCCGGCCATTTGTTTTAACATTTGGGGCCCTGGGGCCCATAATATTTGATTTATGAGACTCATGTACATATGTTGAAGTATGATTCTCTAGTTCTATCAGTAGACTCAAGCTGGGCATTGTAGGTGCTTTATTTACAGAGTAACGGCCGGCTCTATGTTTTAGCGTTTGGGGCCCTGGGGCCCATATTATGTGACACATGGGGCTCATATATACATATAGTAGTATAATGCTTAAGACCTATTAGTGTACCAAATCTGAACCCTGTAACTATTTTATTTGCTGAGAAATGGCCGGCCCTTTGTTTTAACATTTGGGCCTCTGGGGCCCCTAGCCTTTAACATCTGGGCCCAAAATGGGCAAAAGGCACATTGAAAACTTAGGGCTCATACATGTACCACATATGAGCCCTAGTGCCCTTATAGTTTTAGAGCTAGCCTTGTCAATCTGTTGCCCCTTATTTTAACATTTGGGGCCCTGGGGCCCATAATATATGACATATGGGGCTCATGTAAACTTGTATATATAGAGTACCCCTGGGGCTATCAGTGTACTAACTTAGGGCCCTGAGGCTGCTTCATCTGATGAGAAACGGCATAGTTTGTGTTTTTTACATTTGGGCCCCTGGGGCCCGTGACCTTTGACCTCTGGGGCCGAGATTGGCAAAAGGCACATCTGCGGGGTAGGGCCCATAAGTGTACTACATATGGGCCCTGGGGCCCTTGTAGTTTTAGCGCTAGCCTTGACAGAATGATGTGTTTGATAGAAGAAGGAGGAGAAGGAGGAGAAGGAGATGAAACCACAGAATGGCAATATACCCGTCCATGCTTCGCATGCGGGTATAAGAAACCATAGAATGGCAATATACCCGTTCATGCTTCGCATGCGGGTATAACCATAGAATGGCAATATACCCGTTCATGCTTCGCATGCGGGTATAAGAAACCACAGGACGGCAATGGGGGTATAATCAGTTTACAGAGATGGGTTTTTAAGTTGGCGTTTAAATAACGAAAGTCTGGGGATTTGGAAGTGAGTTCCAAACGGTTGCTTGATAAAACATAGGCCTACAGCGTATTATATATGTTTTGTAAATGAAAGTTTAGTTTAAAATATTGCCCAATTGCGTGTAAGATTGTTGATTTTTTTACCAAACGTTGGGCAAAGTTGTTTTGAGGAGAGGCAAATTTGAACACATTGGTCCTATGATCACGGTGATGATGAAATCAAATAGTTATCACTCACGTGATGAAAGATCCTCATCGGTGTCAACATGGTCAGTGTCATTATTAGGCCTAAGAATTTCATTGAAGTTCTGGCAACACTGTAGCTTTGCCACAATCTTCTTACACCTAGGTTTCATTATCATTGAGGTATAGGACTTTTTATTTTTTTTGGAGAAGAGCAGGTAGGGCAACTACTTGATTATATTTCTACATGTTCATACTACATACTCTGAAAATTTTAGAAAATTCGTACGAGTCCGTTTTTTTTAAATCACATTTTTGTTCCTAAAATGGGGTTATAGCGCCCTCAACGCGCACTCTCTCCATAGAGCTACATGTAAAGACCAGTTATAGACAAATGGCCCTAAAATAAAACGGACTCGTGCGAATTTCCTCAAATTTTGCATATGATGTAGATTTAACATCTGGAATGTAATGCAAGTGATGTCGTTGCTGCTCTTCTAAATTCATTTTTAAAATGTCCGCCCCCAGACCAAGGGTACCCAGGGATATCGATTTACAATGCTAGTACATGTACTAGCTTCAGATTTTGCGCGTTGATTTTGAAAAATTTTCAGCCGTCAGTAAATAATGGTGAAATCAAAACGGACATTATAACAAAACTATGACATCCGGTGATGTGCGTTAGAAAATTGGGAAACATCCTTCATTAGCGAACTATATTACTTTGAAAAGCTAAAAGGTTGATCAAAAAAAAAAAAAAGCTCGTGGACAGAGTTGAAGCCTATCATAATCGAAAATCTTACAATAAATGACTGAATTTCAGGCCTAAGTTTAACACCAGGATTTGAAAAAAAAATTGTCAAGCATTTTTTTCCTGCAATTTACTGAAAAATTGAAAATTATTGCTTTTCCTTTGGCCGAGAAAAATAATTTTACATTGAAAATGTGTAATTTAAAATTTTGTTCATTTCAATAACAAATTGGATCGTTTGTTGTATTGCCTCATTAAATGACAACAAAAGAATCGGTTGACCAGCGTTCAGAGTGTATAGGCCTATTTGCGAGACAACTGGCAGAATTCTCATTTACGTAGGTCATTGTCCAGTGGCGTGGAAAAGCTTCTTCGTTAGAAATTGTCATTGTTTGCGGATTACTGTTTATTGATTGGGTGAATGGCTAATTTTAGGTTGCTTATACAAAATAATTGGGTGAAGATATGTATTGTTTCCAGCTAAATGATCACGTGCACACTTCAAACAAGTGTATTATACAATGTTAATAATTGAAACAATTTATGGATATGAATCCACACCTCACTCGCGCGCAATTTTTGTGTGTTTAATGGGACCCACCGCTCTACCAAAAGGATACCATTTAAATACCGCACACCACTACACAGTACGACGGCAACTTCGTGACCTCTTTTGTTCGACAGAAAATTTATACGGGTTGGTGAACACGAGTTACGTAACGCAATGTTGAAATTTTAGCCGGCAAACACGTTTTATCAAAATAGCTCCAGAAATGAAAGACACGGGTCGTATATTGCTCCATTTATGTACCCTAACCACAGATAAGATATCAAACATTGTGTAAGCAACAAATAACTTGTAAAAGTTAAATTAAATGGACAATAAAGAAGCTTGAACATGTCCAAAGTAGCTCGGAAAATGAGAAAAATTGCATGTCACGAACACAAAAATGTTCATATCATCAAGCAAGAAAAAGCGCCGGAATCAAAAATGGGTGTCATGTTATAGAATAACTCAAGTGAGCTTGCCTGAAAATTTCATCAATTTTAGTTGGAGTATATCTACAGTCGTATCTTGAAAACGCTAAAATGTTTATGGTTGTGCGTGACTACGGTCCCGCAATATAAAGGCCGATCGATGTTTTTCCTCTTGCATTGTCAATTGTTCATTGTTGTTTACCTTGAAAATAATACTCCCAACGTTTAAACAAAAAGTCAGCATAAAGGTTTGTGTTACATTATTTGGACGGTGTTAATTCATTCCAGAAATATAATTCACGAGTGAGCCATGAGTGGGAATAACATTGCTATTATTACCGTATCTATATTGGTATCACTGGTATGGCTTGGTGGTAAATACCGGGGGTAAATTAAATTTTTAGAAGTTCGATCTTGGTTTGAACACCGCTAGCACCTCTCTTTGATTTTTGATTTTATTTTAACTCATTTTTGTTCTTAAATAATGCACAATGTTCCGGTTGAGTCCGGTACATGAAACCTGTTTAATTTAATAGTTTATATGTGTATAATCGTAACTAGCTAACTCGTTTCAGTGCCAAAGACTGCCAACTCTGAGAAAAAAGTCATCAAAGTTCGGGAAAATTGGGCAAAATGGAAGAAAAAGATGTAGGCCATCAATGACCGATGATCACGTCACCAGAGAAAATCCTATAGGGTGCTTGCACGGAAGGTCATTAGTTCAAATCATCCTTCAGACACGCTCCAGAAGACATGCAAATACATGGAATACAATACCAATCACCTATTTAACGCGGGGTATTGATCAAAGTAAATCCTCATGAATAACAATGTCAATTAAATGTCGGTAAAGGGAGTGGACAAAGTGAATGCGTTCGTTGTGGTTCCTTCTTATCGCCTTCTTCCATGGTTGGACACTGTGTAAAAATGACAAATATGCCAAAATATTAGGTTTGAAATTCGTGCTTCTCGTGATTTAATATGTATGCATAAAAGCTCATAACATATGTTGTCGATAGGGGAGGGGTCTAGTCCAATTAAAAAATCGTGAAAATCTGTGTTGATGTTCCTTTATTTGATACGGTAATCCTACTCCGAGTATAATCTTGAACTTAAAAATTACTTAAGTTTGACATGCTTTATTTGAAATTATTTCATATTGAAAGCTACTGAACTTAAATGCAATTTTTAAAAAAGATATCAAATCGAATGTAGGATTAGGCCCAAATATGAAATACTTAGCAACAAGAAATAAATCATGAAAAAGGTGGGCCTTCAAGCTGACATTCATTAGGCCTATATTATTAAAGACAAAAGGGAGAAAAAAAAGAAAAAAAAACGAACTGAAAAATTCTAAGCATAACATGATGGGAATCGAACTCTCAACCTTCCGCACTGAAGACCTTTGCTCTGTCCACTAAGCCATCGCATCTTGTTCTTGCAACGGGTATTATTGTGCTATCTTATTTCTCGTTCAACATGTCACGGTATCTCACTCAACAACAGTCTTTTTAAAACTGCTTGTACTTCAGTTAAATGAGATGATACTACCTTCTTTGACGACTACAATATTTTGTTACACAATAGAGTATTTTGCATTAATAAAATATATAACAATAGACGTTTTTAATTGCTATATTGATCAATATAACATGCATAAATAGACAGCGCCGGCTTCGTGAAGCATCGTGACACTTGCAACGTGCGCGTACGACACGAGGACTCAAAGAACACAACTTTTCAACCTACGACTAGGTTGTTCCACCGCTCATTTTCGCTGAAAATTTAATACAAGCTCTGGTTAATTAATGTTTATCATAACAGAAAAGCATTAGACCGGCGTTTCCTCCAAGCTGTAGATATAACCATTTTAGTGATCGTGACATGCATTTTCTCTCATTTTTTAGGCTACTTCGCGCTCCAAAAGCATTCATTTTTTCCACAATAATTCAACTTTTACACGTTATTCTTTACCTTATACTCATGTTTCATATCTTATCTATGGGCTCAATATGGAAATGAAGGGAGGAACGACTCGTGTATTCCATTTTTTTGATGTTTTCTGAAAAACCGTATTTGCCACTTGATTTTCAACATTGCGTTACGTAACAGCAGAGGTCACGCCGGTAAAAATTACCGGAAGTGAGCTAAATTGCTGTCGTACTGTACAAACAAGGTCTAAATAATATCTTGTCTTTCTTATTAGTAATGGATGCCGATGGCGACGTCATAAGATGCCGATGGGCTGATGGTGATGGTGGTAACGAAGATGGTGATATAGAAGTGCCTAATGCCAGTGATGTGCAACTTGACGAGGTGGGTCAGCTTCTTCTTTTTATAAGGGTTAACTCATATAACACGTGTATAACCACTATTAGTTTAGTTGGAAGGAGGCCTGGCGTGCACCCTCGGAAATATAGTTCTAATCAACGTGTCTAGATCAGAAAACATGCATAGAAAAAGATAAGCTATGTTAAAAAAAAATCAAAAAGTGTCCCTAGGGGTCAACAGGGGTTAAATGTCATACAAAAATGTCAGAAACCATAGTGCATTTCTCTGGTCATAACGATTCAGAAAAACTACAGTTTGACCTATCTGCGACTTACCGTTTTTAAGTTATAGATAGCTTGATCTCCGAGAGAGGAGCTTACGGTCAGCATAGAAGACCATTTGGAAAACACTAGCATAGCAGCTATTAACATCGCTCCCTGGAGATATAATAAATTGTATCAAGCATATAATAATTAAGAGTTGCATAGTGTTATTGTTTTTCATTTAAATAAAAAACAAATGCACTGTACAAATATTCAGGGTACGATAAAAAGTGTCATCGGTACCTCTTCGGGCACCGATAGCGCTATAGGACCAAAAAAAAATGTTGTGCCTTAATTTTCTTATGTTTATTTCTTTTTTTCCCTTACATTTACTGATTAGTTTCTTTCACGTACATACACGTACATTTTTTGTCCTAATTTTCTCTGCTTTGTTTAAATCTATAGTAGGCCTACCGGTTCATGTTGTTTATACTTTTTAACAAAGACACCACTTTTTCCCGTATTTATTACGTCCTGTCTTAGCGTGTCTACGGTCGTTCACCCGTAATATCATTACGTGGCTCTGCGTCGTATGCGAGCGATGTGGTAGTGCTGCGTTACCCGCGCGGTATTGCTGCGTTACGTGATCGGTCCGTTTTGTAGGACGCGCATGGGTAGGTTAGCAACTGACTACTTTTCTCTGTTTACCGAGGATAGCAACCAACTAAATTTTCACTGTTGTTGCAGCCAATTCTTGACCGATTTCAACCAAATAATGTCCAATCCATTACCCGTATATTCCTCGATCCCCCGGATGAATTTGGCGAGATTTGGATCCAAACTGACGGAGCCTTTCGATCTTCATACTAACACACATACAACATTCCCCTATTTATAGTAAGATTTAAATGTTAGTCGACCACGTTTGCGTAGGGGGTTGACAGTGAAACGCTGATTCACCAAATTTGCACGCTACAGTATGCTGTACAAAAGCTGCCACGAACTACAAAATTTGACACACGTATGGGGGCCGCCATGGGGTGCTAACAAGCGCGTCGGGGTGCTAACGAGTGCGTCCGTTAGCACCCCCGCTTCCATGGCTACGTGTACAGTTACGCGTTCCCAACTGTCAATTTATATATCGGGGGTCAATCACCTCGAGCTTGACAACGATGATCTAAATAGGCTATTGTTAAGTCTTACGTGTAAGCGTGTAACTTAGGGATAATTTTCGTGTTTGAAACAGTTTTTTCTTGTATATCTTGGCCAAGATAGCGGGATTGTTTAAAAGTTTATGGATGCGCTAAAAATGTCATTAAAATATTAAAAATAGCTGTTCAACATTTGAAAAAAAAAGCACTGTACTAGGCTTGAAAAAGTCTAACCGTGGATGCAACAAGCCGCGATTTTACGGTTAATTTTCATTACTTCAACGCGGAGCACGGGCGCGATGCAGCCAGTAGAAAGCGCGGTAGTGTTCCAGGCCTACGCGATGGCAAAGTAATGGCGGCTTCCATAGTTGTATTACTTTTTATATAGAGTGACACTTCCCAATCTATGGCGGCTTCCATAGTTGTATTACTTTTTATATAGAGTGACACTTCCCAATCTATATTTATTCCCTGGTATCACACATGTTCATAACACAAGACGTATGTCGTGCGGGACGGTCATACACACACATCAAAGGATCGTAACGTAGCACGACCGCCGGAGTAACACGCATTGGCGCTGGTAGTAAATTCAAATTTTCTTTGTTTAACTCACTTGTTCGGCTCAAAATTAAAAGGGGGCATATCTGACAGCAAAAGCTAACATTTTGTGGAAAAGATATAATTTCTGTTTTTGTGTAGTCTATCTTCCAGTCTTCAAAAGTGGGTCAAATACGTGACTTAGGAAATAAGTGCCTTCCTCTCTATTCATGGTCTTGGTCCCCCTCTTTTTGATCTCCATCGCTTCCCGTACTTCACGAGACTTTCTGACATGCTTCTTGCCAAGTATCTTGGAATCCTCCCAATTGACGACATGATTTGCCCTTGCGACATGATCCGATATGGCTGACTTTATTTGTTCTTGCTCGGATGCCCTGCGTTCTGACCGAGTAAACTTTTTCTCGTTGGCTTTCTTTACTTCCGCTTTGTGTTCCGCAAGCCTTATTCCGAACAAACGAGAGGTTTCGCCAACATAAGTGAGATCGCAGTTTTGGCAGCCGATCTCATAAATACAATTGCCTGTTTTAAACTTGTCTCTTTTGTCTTTGGGTGGACCAGGATGTTTTTGAGGGTTTGATGAGGTTTCATAGCGGTGTCGACTTTATACTTTTTGAAAATTCTTTGAACTCGCTCGGAAATTCCATTGACACAAGGGAGCATTTCCATACCCTTGCTTTTTTTGTCCTAATTCTTTTGGTCTTTCTTTGCGGTAGGTTTCACAGCTGGTTTTGTTTTAAGTTGCATTTTTGATTTCACTTGGTCCACTACCCATTTAGGATAGCCACAGTATAATTTCTAATCTATTTTTATGGAAATGTTACAATATGGCTTTAACTTTTGATATAAATTTATTTTCTCCTCTTTCGGTCATTTTAGGAAAACTGTAGAATAACTGTAAACAGTCCTTTCACCCCGACTGATAGTCGGGAACCCGAATGTTTTGGTATAGCCGTGGCAATAGAAGATTTTATGGACCCATACACCCCCGGCGACCCAGCTCTTAGTACAGTTCCATTACAATTTCTTGTGTGTTTGTGCGTATCAACTGCTGCTTGTGATGAGGTTCCAATGTTTGTGGAACCACCCACGCCAGCCAATGGGGATGTCATCGGGATTCTTCAAGGAACTACTTGGACCCAAGAAATCAGAGCAGAGGAGAGTACTGCGGGTATACCGTAAGTAAAAGTTATGTTTATGACGCATTTTTATTGGCTCAGAAAGAAACGTATAAAAACGTATAAAAGACGTATAAACTTGTTCTCTAAAATCGATTTTTCTCAGCAATTAAATATCCCAATGAGAGTAATGTTGGTGCGTTGGATGTAGCTTTACCGTTTTGTATGTTTATACAAATTGTCAAAATCCGTTTGAAAATTTTTATGCACCATGTTCATAAGATCAAAGACGCGTTCCATGTTAATTTTTTTCAAATGTGTGCCCCGTATAAAACCATGCCGACTGATTGCTTTCTCCTTTTTTGTATTGTGCTACAAACCGATCAAAGAAATAATCAGAACCAGATGCAGTAGGCCTACTGATTACATTTAAGAAGTTCGTTTTTGGGGAACATTTTGGAGAATCTTGAATGACAAAAAACTGTTTTGTTCATTACGGAACGTTAATTTAGACATCTAACTACCTACGTTATTTCTCAACATTCTTGCAGGCTCGCTATTCCATTTCATTTTCACTCCAAATTGAAGCTTGTTTTGAAAGAAACGAGGTTTTCAATTTCCAGAGCGATATGCTTATTTATTCTAACAGCCATTGTGCGGACGCGATTGTAATCACCTTATTACATACAATATTTATTATATAGCCGCTTTGAGATCAAGCAATTGATGAGTGGCCGAATGGTTAAGGTGCTTGGTCTTGGTCTTGGTATGTTGTGCCCATATGGGTCACGTGCGTATTTATAATAAAAAAAACCCGTATTTATAAATATAGTCGAAGCATACTCTACATCTAATTATAGCTATTATAAGTCCAGAATTTGAATGACTTATACTGCATCGTAGCTATTGTGTATATCAGGTACTACACTTTTGTAACTCACTTTGATAACAAAGCACCTCCTAGAGATCGATGTCCAGACACGAATGACTCAAATTTACCTGTGTTAATTCTTCATTTATTACTCTTCTTGCCATAGCTAACACATCCCAGATAAATATGGAGATCGTGTTATAAACAGGTTAAAAAACAGTGTTCTTCCACGGCTGCACACATGTATGATGCGATCAAGCAAAATAAGTCGGAACTCGGAAATATTAAATTTTCAGTTTCTCATAGAATAGTAAAAAGCATTTACAAAGAATCCCATTGAAATTGAACAAACAGTTCCAAAGATATGAGCAATTAAAGAGTTACCAAAACAAGAGAAAACAAAAGGAACTAGTGGCAAATAGTGGTCATAGACCACAAACCTAGCTGGGACTTGTTGGTGTTGTGGAGGTATCTGACCCCTGAAAATGTTCTAAAATTATTCCCCTGGTCATGAGGTTTGTTGTCACCGAGTTTGAGTCCCGTACTCCTTACAGATGTCCAGAAAATGCAATTTTTAGATTTGACCCCAGATGACCTTTGACCTGACCCCTGCAAAATGATCCAAAAATGTTCCCCTGGCCATGAGATTTGTTGTCACTGAGTTTGAACCCCATACCCCTTACAGATGTCTAGAAAATGAAATTATAAGGTTTGACCCAAGATAACCTTTGACCTAACCCCTGCAAAGTGTTCCAAAATGTTGCCCTGATCATTGAGTTTGTTGTCACCAAGTTTGAGCCCTTTACCCCTTACAGATGTCCAGGAAATGCATTTCTAAAATTTAACCTCTGCATGGCCTTTGACCTAACCCCTGCAAAATGTTCCCCTAGTCCTAATATTTGTTGCCACCGAGTTTGAGCCCCATACCCCTTACAGATGTCCAGATAATGCTATTGTAAGATTTTACTCCCTTAATGACCCTTGACCCCAATTCTGTATATAAGTTATAGGTGTGTGGTATAGCCGATGCAAATGACATCATCGTACCATTTTGAAGGTATTTGGTTAAATACCGGTAATTCCCCCTTAATGACCTTTGGCCCCAATTCTGTTTAGACCCTATGGGCACTGGATATAGTTGATACATAATGTGCAAGTTACGTAATTGTAGGGTGTAACATGTAGGAGAAGTATTTCAAAGTTGCTGCCAGAAGAAGAAAGAAAGAACTAGATCTGGTTACAGATCTGGACCTAGCCGGAGCCGGAAATGCCAGTCTTAAAGTTTATGGACATCTCATACCATTAATGGTGCATCACTGTAGCATGTAGGGGCTTTATCCATCTTCCATAGGCTGAGATACAGCTACTAATTTTCCGTAATTTTCAACATTTTTTTGCAAATTTGACGTTTTGACCTCCTTAATGACCTTTGACCCCAATACAAAAAACCTTATATACACCGCGAAAATGCATTGTTACAGTTTAAATTTAAAAAAATCTACTATTTAAAACCGGAAATGACGTCTAAATGACCTTTGACCAAAAAATACAAATACCGTGCACACATCGGGTAACACTAATGCATATATGAAGTTTATGTCACTCTGGTCTGGTTACGTTTTGAGATAAAAAAAAAGAACATATTTGATGATTTTTGGTTTTTGACCAGAAGCGACCCCTTAATGACATTTGACCCCAAAACTGTAGACACCCCAAAGACCCTGGTTGATAGCAATGCATGTGTGCTAATGACAACACTCTGCTATGTAATTTGTAAAAACAGTGATTTTTTGAATATTTTTAACTTTGAGACCGGAAATGACCCCCTTAATGACCTTAATGACCTTTGACCCAAATTATGTGAATAATCTATAGGCACTGGATATAGCCGATGCATATGTGTAAGTGACATCATCGTACTATGTAATTTGTGGCAGAAGAAGTATTTTGAAATCTGTTGCCAGAAGAAGAAGAAAGAAGAAAGATCCGATAGCATCACAAGACCTAGCCGGTTTCCCGGCTAGGTAAAGAAAGAAGAATCGGATAGAAAAACTAACTAGCTCGGGGGGGGGGGGTTGTAAACCCCAGCTAGGTAAATATTCCCTTTGTTTGGCTATATCTCAAAATCAATATTACTGAGTTCCGACTGATTTTGCTTGATCGCATCACTTATATTTAGTCACTTTAACCTGGCTCCTAACTAATTAGCATAACAAATAAATATAGACCAAATGATGCCTAAAAACTAGAGGGAGTCCTTTTCTATGACTATGACTGACCAAACATTCAGAGGGGTGGGGATGAGATGGTGAAATTATATAATGACAGTTAGTAAAACTTAAAACTGTATGCCGACATAATCAGCACTTACATTCCGGCTCCTAATTGAGGAGCTAAAGCGATCAATTACCAAATACTAAAACATGTGCCTATTATGCAAATTAGCATGGCCTATTATAATGAATTTTGCAACAATTCGAAAAAAAAATCTAAACTAAAAAACAAACATCTAAACTAAAAGTAAAACACAAGGTTTCTCTAAAAACTAAAATTAAGTTGAATGTATCGTAAAATATCATAAACTGAAATTTGTTCTTCACAAAGTTCCAAAAGGTGTGTCATGCTTGATTAGCACATAAAATATACTTTTAACTACTAATAAATGTCGATAAAAATGTAATAAACCGTTATTAGTTCAAAGAATCCAAAAATGTTTGCAAATAAATTTAAGAGAGCCAAGACATATTTACAAAATATCAAGCTCAAACAATACTTTGCTCAGTTTAACTCGATGCGCATGATCTCAGAGTAAAAGTAAATAAAAAAATATCTCAATATTGGTGATTGTATTGAAATACATGCTAACTGGAAAGCTGGAAATTGCTCGTGACAAATCAAACTGATTAAAATACATGCAGCTGATAAGCAATGGCATTACTATGTCATTCATAAATAATCTTCAAGTCGAATGCCTGCAATATGGCAGAAAATACAAAGTCTGACATATGTTGAATTAAAATTCAAAACAAATCTCCCAAATAAGGTGATAATCAATGTTATAAAATACATGGAAATTTTGCACCATGCTTTATTATTTCAATGTTTTAAGTCTCGAAAATATCAGTTTAAGTTCTTTGATGCAGCAGGTCACACAATGGATTGGTTAGTCAAGCTGGCAGCACATCTTCTTACATGTTGAACAGGTTGATATGGCTTGGTATTCCAGCATCACGTCGAAGATAGCTCCTTGAAATCTTGCTGAAGATATAGCATCTTAAAATCACGTTGGAATTCACCTTTTCGGTAAATCCCATAACCCTTTGCGAGTACACCTGAGAACTCGTCATTTGACGTCACGCCGACTTGTAATGCGCAGTAACGATGTTCGATAAACGATGTGCGCATCGGCGCGACGCAGTATAACGAGTTCTCAGGTGTACTCGCAAAGGGTTATGGGATTTACCGAAAAGGTGAATCCTCTTGTTACATCAACTGTTCCGATGGACATACTCATGTATGAAGTAACTAAGGGCCACGTGAGTTCGCTTTGTAACGCAAGAAGTCAGGATCTTGTGATCACAAATCCCGACTTCTTGTGTTCCTGACTTAGCCAGTTTGAAATAAAGAGACAGTAAAGATATCAAAATAAAGAAATAGTTAAGACAACTCAGGATCTCAAGAACTCATGAAATCTGTTCAATTTTCACGGCGTTAGTAGTTTAATTGTAAGCCCATCCACTTTAGTTATCTCGAGATCCTATTTTCTTGACTTAACTCGTGAACTCAAGCCACGCTTGAGTTCCTGACTTCCTGACTTCAAGTCAGGAACACAGGATCACGAGATCCTGACTTCATGACTTTAAAGTCAGGAACTCGTGAACTCAAGCCGCGCTTGTGTTCTTGAGTTCCTGACTTCCTGACTTTAAAGTCAGGAACTCGTGAACACAAGCCGCGCTTGAGATCCTGACTTCACGACGTTAAAGTCAGGAACTCGTGAACACAAGCCGCCCTTCGAGTTCACGACTTCCTGACTTTGAACTCAGGAACACAAGAACTCAAGCGCCGCTTGAGTTCACGACTTCCTGACTTTGAACTCAGGAACACAAGAACTCAAGCGCCGCTTGTGTTCACGACTTCCTGACTTTGAGAGAGAGCCTAAATGTTGGCGCTAGCAACACACGTGCTAAAGTCAGGAAGTCGCGAACACAAGCCGTGCTTGAGTTCTTGTGTTCGTGACTTCCTGAGTTCAAAGTCAGGAAGTCGTGAACTCAAGCGCGGCTTGTGTTCACGACTTCCTGACTTTGAAGTCGTGAAGTCAGGATCTCAAGCGCGGCTTGTGTTCACGAGTTCCTGACTTTAAAGTCATGAAGTCAGGAAATCAAGAACTCAAGCGCGGCTTGAGTTCACGAGTTCCTGACTTTAAATTCATGAAAATAGGATCTCGAGATAACTAACGTGGATGGGCTTACAATTAAAATACCAACGCCGTAAAAATTGAACAGATTTCATGAGTTCTTGAGATCCTGAGTTGTCTTAACTATTTCTTTATTTTTATATCTTTACTATCTCTTTATTTCAAACTGGCTAAGTCAGGAACACAAGAAGTCGGGATTTGTGATCACAAGATCCTGACTTCTTGCGTTATAAAGCGAACCCACATGGCCCTTAGTTACTTCCGTACTCTTTATTTCAAACTGGCTAAGTCAGGAAGACAAGAAGTCGGGATTTGTGATCACAAGATCCCGACTTCTTGCGTTACAAAGCGAACTCACGTGGCCCTTAGTTACTTCCGTAAATTTAACTTAGCTGATGTTTCAGTGCTGAGTCCATCAACTGTTCCGATGCACATAATCCATACACTATATGGGTCAATTTAACGTTAGTTGATGTGTCCAGTACAATTATATTAATCGATTCGACTGTTCCAAAGCACACGAATAGTATATATATAAATGTGCGTTGAAAATTTTGCTTGAGCTTGATCCTTATTGACAGTTCACAACGACAACGCCTGGTAAATAATTATATTGTACAGGCAGGGAAACTAATACACGTTTAACAGCTATGCACGCATATGCACGTGTATTGATTTTCAGACGATAGCTCTTGGATACCGGGGTAGATTATGATGAATATCTCCCGTGATTTTTGGTTTCGAAAAAAAAACAATTGTAAAGCTTGCGTATTGACAAACAACCGTGCGTTTTGAAATCAAAAACTGACAAAAATTCGGATTTAATATATGCACTAGTGCAGTGTAGACCACTGGTAGAGGCAGTCTAAAGCAGATGACGTACCAGGCTCAGTAACATCTACAGATGTCAGCGACCAGGCTATTGTCAATAGCCTCCCCAGCAAACACAAAACGTTTTCGAAATCATTCGCAAAAGGTTATAAAAGGTTGTCAGAAAACGTTTAAATGTCGGGTTATATAAAGGGTATATTAAGAGTATAAAACGTTTTCATAACCTTAAAAACATTTTTGATAATCTACTGCTCAGCAAACAAAAATGTTTTAAAGAAAACGTTTAAATGTCGGGTTATATAAAGGGTATAAAACGTTTTAATAACATTCCAAAAACATTCTTGAAAACTTGATACAAAACATTCTAAACAGAATGTTATTTTGGGGTTGAAAAATATTTTGCGAAAAATTTTTGCCAAAAATATTTTCAATAACGTTTTAAAAACGTTTTCATGACCTTTATATAACCCGACATTTAAATGTTATTAAAAGGTTTTGAAAAAAACATTTTAAGAATATTTATGTGTTTCCTGGGTTCAAATATTTTAACATAATGTTATTTAAGTATTGACACAATATTTGACAAAAATGTTTTCAAAAATAGTTTACAATAACTATGTTGTAGTGTGTTTTCATACAAAACGTTTTAAAACGTTATCATGACCTTCATATAACCCGACATTTTAATGTTATTAAAACGTTTTTACCTAAACCAAAAGCCAAAATATAACTTATTTAAAACGTTTTAAAACGTTTTTGTGTTTGCTGGGTCAGTCTCAGTCCTCGGTCCATGGTCTCAAAACTATTAAACAGGTCGGAACAAAATGGTCATGCGTGGCTGTTGAAGAACTAGTGGATTCAGCCTACCATCATGGCGAATTCTACCATGAAGATAAATAAAAATAAATGTTGTTTGATTTAACGTGCGCTTCAGCTAGGCATGACCTAATTATCAGCACACTTCAACAATTATTCCGCTGTCATTAGGATATATTAGAATCATTTCCGCTTCACCAAGTCCGCAACTGATGCGCAGGTACTCTTAGCGATTTAGATTGTGATTACCCCAACAGCTCTTCATTTTACACCTGGGTGGAGTGAAGTAATTGGGAATTAAGATATCTTGCTCAAGGACGCAACACACTGGCCGTGGTGGTGCTCGAACCCGCAACCTTTCGATTATGAAGCTCGCGCCCTAACCACTGGGCCACCGTGCTTCCCGAGATATCGGGGCAATGACACTGTGCAGTGTTTGTTCTCTCAGTCCCGGTGGGAGGGAAGGGGTTTATCCCAGGTTGAAGGTATACGGGAATGTGCCACGGTTTTGGGGTACCTTTTAAACGATTTTAGTATATCGATGGGTTGGTTTTCTGTAGAAACCAATGGGCGTATTTTGGCAAAAGTGCCCTTAAAAGCGCCCAATTAGGGCCAATTTTGGTAATTTTTGTGTGTTTGCGCAAAAGTCTGCATGACACATTCCCGTACAAATGTACGGGCGTTGACGAAATTGGTGATCTATTCAGACATATGTCAGAAACTTGCAAAACGTCATTTGTCATCTGCACAAGTGCGGTTGTCGCGTACGAGCTGAGAATAAGGAATGGTGTTCTTTAGTATACAGGAAGAAGGGTGACTGGAAGAATATAGCTGTGAGATACATGATACACTTCGTAAATACATGCATGCGGACACATTCCAATCGAGGACATCAGTCGGTCAGTGACGGCGGAAGCATTTAAATTTAGGATGGGGGGATCGGGGGAAGTAGCTGTGATATACATGATACACTTCGTAAATATATACATGCATGTAGACACATTCCAATCGAGGACATTAGTCGGTCAGTGACGGCGAAAGCATTTACATTTAAGGAGGGGAGTCGGCGAAGAGCATATATTTTGGTTCTGTATTATAGTGACTTCTTTGTGCGAGCGAAGCGCGCAAAAAATTCAATTTCATACTGGATTTTTAGGGGGACGACCCCCAGCTTCCACTGCCTATGCAGTCGGTTGACCATGCCTGCGTTATTCAATTCAAGAATAATTGTTTCATCTAAAGCTTTTGTCGGTACTATTAGGTCCTTGTATAGGGGGTAGATCCATTCATGTGGAAAGATTTGGCTACAATACGATTCTCTTAAAAACGCATCTAAGCACAGTTTGTCAAAACCTCAAGTGTTTCCTTCATCCAATCAGATTTTTTAAAATATCTAACGAAGGCTAACAATTCCTCAAAATGCTTTATTTCACAGATAACGCAATTCAATGTTTGTAGCAAGGCGAATGTGGTAAATCTGTTGAAAACGACCTATCAAAGCAGTGATAGTGATCCGTACAATATTTTTCAGATTTTATGTCATTAAATGAAAGAGCACACTTATATTGTCCATAATTATACCAGCTTCATTTCAATGAGTAATGACCAATTCTCTGTAAATTGCAAATCTTGTGCAAAAAGTTATTAGTTTCGCCTGTTTTGTTATACGATTGTAAATTCAGTGAACAATGACTTTGCTTAAAGAGCGCTTACAAATTAATATGAATTTGATAGTAAAACATCTGACATCTACACTGGTTAGGCGCATAGGCGTAGATCGGGTGGGGGGGGCGTTAATCTCCCATATTTTGCTAGGGGGATGGTCCATACAATCACCCACCCCCATACCCATGTTGACGCCAGTATGTGTTGTATCTGACCAAATTAACTTCATATTTGGTAATTTTTGCCTCCAAAATGCATTTTTTTCGTTTTGCTATTACAATTTATTACATTTTGAACCATATTTCAACAGTTTAGCTTCAAAATGGCCAAATTTGTACCATGACTTATGTCACCAAAAGGTGCTGATTTCACTATACTTCAATAATTTTTCCAACAACATACCCCCCCCCCCACGTATGTCAAAAAGAAAGCTATGCCACTGGTTAGGCGGGAAATTGCAGAACATGCATGTACTGTCTCGTTTGTTTCACGTACGTGACTATTTAACCCCATGAGAACTACCTGCCGATTGGCCAAAAAGAGGTTTTCATTTTCAATTGGACCAATCAGCAACATTGTTAATATAATTTCATCACGCAAAAAAGTGGGGTGAATTATTTGCAAAGCTCCATTCTGATTGGTGAATAAAGTGAAATAATCATGTAATTGACCAATCAGAGGCTATGTTAGATCGGCAGGTAGTGCTCAGGGGGTAATATCTATTTTAATTATATAAATATTTTTTTCCAGAGTGGAAGCTGTTACAACCATATCACCAAATGGATTAACAAAGTCAAGTCTTCAAATTGACGGTGACGAGTCCTATGTTGATGTGGAATGGACTCCCACTGTGGCCCAAATAGGCACTCATTTACTCTGCTTTACCGCTGATGATTCCTGGTATGTTATAAATTTCATATTATCATTTTCTAAAATGCTTTTATGTATTTAGGTTGCGCTTATAAAATTATGTTATAATTGTGTATTTTAAAAATTTGTTGACGTGTATTATCAGTGCTTATATCATGTACTTTGCACTCACTTGTCGCAGGTTTATGAGATAATGAAAAATAATAATGGAAAAAAAAAAAAAAGCGCAGTGATTTATAGTGCACTTCGCACAAGCACAACGTCTACACGTTGATCCAAAAGCCTCAGCACACTTTACATGTGGTCGCTAACCACTACGGCCCCACATCATTCCACAAACCACTAAACAACAAATCAGGGACTTTGCTGCTTCAAGAGCGCACACACTAGACATTCCACAAATAACCTTCGCAACCAGGATCAGCTCCCCGAGTTTGTACGGGTTACAACGAGACAAATTATCAGTAAGTTCCTTGTCCAGGGTAATTTCAAGCTAACTCAATTTTTCCACGAGAGCGTAATAGGCACCACCAGGGTTCGAACCCGCAACCTCTCGCACCATAGTCGAACGCCTTATCGATTGAGCTAACTTGACTGCTAACAATTCATATTTGCTACTTTAATTTAGAACTTTGTTTTCAATTTCAGCAAGTATACCGAGCAAAGGTGCGTGACGTTGATCGTTAGTGCAGGTAAGTTTGATGTAAAATGTAATCCACCAAAATCCACGTAAAGAAAGCAGCAATTATTATAAAAACCAAAACCTACCTTTGCTCACATTTTGAAACTTGGGTCCCATTTGTAGAAGGGCATATCATGATCAATTTAAAACATTTCCAGAAGTGTTATGTATCGTCATGTGCAGATGCGATACTATTTGTATGCTTCATAGAACCACCAGTAATGGTATTTGTTTGTACTTAGGGCCTACATGGTGGACATTATCTTATTATAGCCTACATCATAATACTATTCACGGCGCGTCCGTCCGTCCCTATGTCCGCGCGCAATCGCGTTCGCGTGTCCGTCCGTCCCTCCGCCCGCGCGCTATCGCGTGCGCGCGGCTCGATAACGCGTGCTCGCGGTGCGCATCGCGTGCGAACGGTGTCCATCGCGTGCGTGCAGTGCGCTATCGCGTAGTGCGCGGAGTACCGACGGGCGCAGTGCGAGCATCGGAAAGCATTATAGTGTGGCTAATCGTGCAGGTGCATCTCATCGGATCAATAGGCCTCTTTTCAACACATATATTACGTGCAGAGGCCTATTAACAGAACATGACTATTTTGGGGTGCAAATATTTTTGTCCGTAACATTTGAATAGGAGAAACTTAAACCCTATTACCCGTTATATTAGGCCTAAATGCGTTCACATTTATCCCAATTGATTTTATTATTTTAGCATGTTTTGTAACGGCCTACATCCAATACTAATTGCGGGGTATTTATTTGGGGGGGGGGGGCTCGTATGTGGTAGCAGGAAAGGACTTGGAAGAGGCGAACGATGGGTTTCCAGATTACGGCCAAGTAAGCATCACAGCTTCAAAACTACTAAGTTGATTATTGTTTCAAATTGGGTCTTGATCATTGAGATACGTATTATCATAGTAGTTTAAAAGGTCAGGGCAGGTATATGGGTAACGGGTGTTGGGTAATTAGAGATAGTACTATCACGAGACCCACCCAACCCGAGAACCGCGCGAAATCTAGTGTTTTATAATATTGAATGCGTGATTAGGCCTTATGATTGTAATCGATCGACCTGTAATGTCACTGATGCTATTGTTAAAACGTTGTATCTTACTTTTTTGAAAAACAACAAACACTTATTTACTGTAAGTGATGCTCAATAAATCTGGGACCATGCACACCGACATCGCCCGGTTAATAATTATATTATACAACAAGATACACTGAAATGAATACACGGGATCGATACACGTAAATGTGCTATGCACGATTGATATTCAGACGATAAATCTTTGGATACCGGCGTAGAAATGATAAATATCTCCCGTAAATGATTTCGTATAAAGAAACCAGATCTGGTTCCTTGCACTTGAACATATGTGCCTGGACACCTCGAATAAGCCGTAAAGTCCCCCTCTGGTCATTTTTACTTTTTTACATATTTGCAAAGAGCATGTTTCAGGGATTAAAATGACACCTCAATGAACTTAATATGACAAGTTATGGCTTGTTATAGGTTGTCATGAATCAAAACGCGAAACCGAGAAAAACGCGTTCAAAGTTAGGGAAGCATAATGACCACTAATCAGATGGGCCTCAGAAAATGTAAATTATTTCATATTTCCACTTATTTCTTTAAAATAAAACTTTGTATGTGTTTAGAAGAAAGCTTAAACAATTCAAATCTGCAAAAATCTCAACGTCGCCAAAATACGAGATTTGCATATATTTTCACCTGTAGCTCGAAATGAAGTTTGCCGAGTTTACGGCTCATTCGCCGCGTCCAGCCACATATATGTTCAACAGATATTATCGTCGTTAGTTTGCGTACTGAGAAACTAGCGTGCGTTTTGAGCTGAAAAGTGACCAAAATTCAGATTTTAAATCGCGCAGCGTAGACCCTCGTGGAGGTAGTCTCGGGCCAGAGTATGCAGCTGTGCTATTTGTAGGGTGTCTTAATTAAATTTTTGATCTTGAGGTGGGATGGTCCTAGAGGTGATATGCACCTGTTCATCCCAATCCTCTACACTGGTATCTCTCCTACATGTGCTGGATCCGTGGTGCGGTTTATTCACATGTATATATATATATATGTCTTTTATACTTTTGTTATTTGATATTGTAACCAGTGTATGAAGCCAAATAAATACATAAATAAATAAATAGACTGTATGTGGCTATCACGAACATACAGGATCGACGAGTGTCAGACCGACTGACACAAACTGGCTGTGTAGGAGACTACCGCACACCGACATCGCCTGGCTAATAATTATTTGGTGCAGCAGAGACATTAAAATGAATACACGGGATCGATACACGTGAATTGCTATGCACGATTTTGATATCAGACGAAAATCTTCGGATACTGGGTTAGAAAATGATGAATATCTCCCGTAAATGAATTTTTCTCAAGAAACCAGATGTGGTCTCATACACTTGAAAATACGTGTTGAACAGATATTATAGTCGTTAGCGTGCGCTTTGAAAATTGGCCGTGCGCTTTGAACTCAAAATTTGACCAAAACTCTCAATTTTATATTGCGTTGGTCCTGTAGGCCTATGGACTACAGCGCGCAGCAGGCTATAGCGGCACTCACTCAAGTGGAGGCAGTATATTAACCATTGACCGCAATGTCGTATACAAGCTTGCTCACACAGCGAGAAATCAATTACCCCGTCTATTGTCATAGCCTTAGTCGGGTCACTTCGCTAATAATATGCATCTCATAAGGTCCGAATAAAATAGCCATGTGTGGCTGTGGATTCAACCTACCATGGCGATTTCTATTATGAAGATATCGGGGCGATGTCACTGTGTACCGTAGAGGCAGTCAAAGCAGATGACATGGCGTGTGTATGCTCGCTGACCGTACAGAGGTCAGTCACAGGCTAATGTCATTAGCCTTAGTCGGATGTCCTTCAGCCCATTACGCATTTAAAAACTATTAAACAGGTGGGAACACAATGGCCATACGTGGCTGTGGATTCAACCTACCATGGCATTTTCTGCCATGAAGATATCGGGGCGATGACACTGTGCCATGTTTCAAAAAGTGAGCAAAACATAGGTGCATACTTGCTGCTTTCTTTACGTTGTCAAAGTTTTTTGATGGATTTCTTTTCTGTTTATGAGTGTAGCTAAGATTGAAAAATTCATGTAGTCATCATGTTAGTGTTACGGAGTATAATCCATGAATAAAACGTTATATATATAAAAGATTAATTAATAAGGAGTTTGTCCATAAATAAAATGAATAAAAAAAAAATAATAAGCGTGCAAAATAGTCCGATGCTTCTAAGCTATGGGGAACTGAAAATCAAACTATCACAATGAAAGTGCATTCATTTTATAAATGAATATACACATATCATGAATATACATTTTGTACTTTAATTAAAGCCATATTATAACATTTGCTGAGGAAGACGCCCTCACTGAATTTTTAAAATTCCTTTTTTACACGATTAAATTGTACTTTATTAAACCAATATACCCTGCAAACATCAAGACTCTAGGTGCTGTAGTTTTATCAAAATCCGAGACTTTGAATAAAACGCCAGAACCGGCGCTTTATTATTACGATGGAATTATTTGTCGAACGCATACACGATGTTCATAACACACAGTACGTACACGGCGTGCGGGACGGTGATATACACAACAAAGGGTCGTACCACAACATGACCGAAGGAGTGGTACGTATTGGCGACATGTGCGCTGGTAGTAAATTCCAATTTTCTTTGCTTTGCCGTAGTTGTTCGGCTCAAAAAAAAGGGGATATATCTGACAGTAAAAGCTAACATTTTATGGCAAAGAAATGCTAATCTATTTTGTTTGAAAGTGTTATAATATGGCTTTAATGAAAGCAACTAAGAACATGCAAATATCAACAACACATACTCAATCATAGTGTCATATATGTGACCAGCTCCAACAAAACCCGGAACAAGTCGTTTTTGAGTTTTGGTCTTTAAGGATGACACCCCCATTAAAAAAAATTGGAATTCTTAATTTCATGGTATTTGACCTTGGGACTGAGTGGACTTTCAAATCCTTGAAAGTACTTATTAAAAAGAGGTTTATTTAATCAATAGTTGTCCGTTGAACTATGATAATCCCTATTCAATCCTGTGTAAAGAAGGAAACTAATTAGCCCATTTTTCAGAATAGCAGTTCGGCAAAAATATCAATGTATCATTTACAAAATTATCCATATCCTGAAAAGTATTGATGCTATGTATATAATTTTGGTATCATTTTGAAGGTTATTGCTTACATTTGTATTCAAATCATGAAATGTCAAAAATGCGACTTGTTCCTGGATCACATATATGACGAAAACACCTTTATTGACTTTAGGGCGTAAATGTTGGCGAAGTAATTCTCAACGTAAAATCTAATAGGTGAAAAAGTTCAATTTGGTGACCACTCTCTGGCTAGTGAGGTTTGACGATTGATTCGACTTCTATGGACCATTTAGAAAAAAATAGCCACCATGTCCTTCGCGAAAATCCCGGCATTTTTCGCTAGAGGCCAAAATCCAAAATGGCCGCCGCCACCATTTTGAAAATTTAAGTTTTGAACCAGAGCACCTATAATCATGCACAAAGACACTTTTTCGGATATGTCGAGTACAAGGATTCCGATTCTGACATTAGTTTGACATTACGGCATCATTTTCACCCAGAAATCAAAGATGGTGGCCGGCACCACCTTGAAAAATTTAGTTTTGAACAAGAGGACCTAAAATCGTGTACAAAGACACTTTTTTGGATAAGTCGACCACAAGGATTTCAAATTTGACATTACTTTGACATTACCAACTCATATTTACCCAGAAATCCAAGATGGTGGCCGCCGGCGCCATCTTGAAAAAAATAAGTTTTGAACCAGATTACCTAAAATCGTGTACAAAGACACTTAAAGACACTTACCATAACAATGCTACATAACAATATGCACACTATTGTTCTCATTCGGGAACAAAGCCCACACAGTATTGTTACTATGCGTTTGGTTTGTAATATTTCATCCTACTGAAACTATAGCATTGCAATATACAGGGAAATCAGATACATGAGTTTGTGGACTTAACACGGTTTATATGTTAGTCTCAGATGAAATTCTAAGCTCAAATTATGTATTTATTTTTTAGGCCTAATATTTCTCATGATATTGATATGCATATGAATTGTAATATCACAAATGTCTAATATATAAAAAAAGAAGCGGCTGATTTTATCCATATGTTTAAAACCCATTAAATTTGTAATACTTAATTTGGAATTTTTTTTCTGTGAACAACAACAGTATACGTTCTGTCCATTGAGAGCGTTTATGGTCCCTTTTCTCACATCTCATTTCATGACGTCACCGTTTTTCTAGGCCAAATCTGTCTCGTTCGAAGGAACTCACCGCTTAAGTTGGTTTTTGCGGAATACTAGTATCAATATTAAACGTCTTATTTTCTCAAAAACGGAGTCATTTTCATTTTCCTCATAATATTAGCTTGCCAATGATATGATGTTGCTTTGCAATAGACCTGCCCTTTAAGGCTGTAAAAACGGAATCAGGAAAATACGTGATTTGAATGAAAATTACATTCATCAACAAATATAAAAATAGAGTAGAAAATAACGTAACATTTTCTTAAAAGTTACCCCACTGGCGATACCATGTCAAAATTGATCCAATCACCGGGGCACGGGCCGCCCCTATTCCCAGGTGATGGTTGGCATGATAAACAGATATGGCAGTATGCTTTGCACAATAAAAGAGAAACCTAGTTTAATCGGTTAAGAACCTGGTGTCTTGATTAACAAAGCTGACTTTTTGATCAAAAAACTTGGATTCGATGAAAGAACAAGGATTTTTTTTATCCATAAACCTGGTTTCCTTCTCAAAAACCAGGCTTTTCAAAATCGTCATTTATCTCTCTTTTATAGGACACAATAATTATCATACACTTTGAACTCAATTTGCACGCTGAACGATCGGAGCCTATACTCAACACGACGCGTTAAACCAACAAGTAATATTGAAGCTGTTACTGTATTTAATCAGGTCCCGTATTTAATTGAGTTAAGGCTAAGTTAGTGAGGTTCACTAACACTTACACAGACTTTCGAGCTAAATACAATAACTCTACGGTTTCGTGCGATTATCTTGACAATGCACTCCGAAGGGGACTCCCTCTTTTGAGGTGACGAGTATGTATAGGGCTGCTAAGACCCCCTTTTTGCGTCGCTGTCACCCAAAGACACCATACGAACACGTGCTCTGTCCCCCAAAGACCCTTATTTTTCAATTTGAACATCAACTTTCATTTATCACTGATTTTGTTACTTATTTTGACAAAATAAAATAAAATTTGAAGCCATTAAAAACTAAAAAATCAATGGTCGAGGTTTCTGTGGCGCAGTTTCGGCTCTCACCCAAAATTCTATTTACAAAAAAGGTCATGTTCTCACCCAATGACCCCATATTTTTTACATTTTGCTCTCACCGGATGCCCCTTAATGTGAAAGTGCCAGCCCTACACATATATCCATTTTATATTGAAGTACCCTCGGAACGCACTCTATACTCACTGAATTATCCTTATCTTACAGACGACCAAGACATGGATGGAATTATTGACCAGGTTGACAATTGCATCGATACACCTAACACAGATCAAACAAATAGTGACAATGATACGCTTGGTGATGCATGTGACAACTGTGACACAGTGACAAACGAAGACCAACAGGATACCGATAATGATGGTGTCGGTGATGTATGTGATAACTGCGTCAATACCGCTAACGCAAATCAAATAAACAGTGACAGCGATACTCTGGGTGATGCGTGTGACAACTGTGATACAGTGACAGATCTTGACCAAACGGATACCGATAATGATGGTGTCGGTGATTTATGTGATAACTGCGTCAATACCAATAACACAAATCAAATAAATAGTGACAACGATACTCTGGGTGATGCATGTGACAACTGTGACACAGTGACAAGTCTAGACCAAACGGATACCGATAATGATGGTGTCGGTGATTTATGTGATAACTGCGTCAATGACGCAAATCAGGCTCAACAAGATACCGATAATGATGGTGTCGGTGATGTATGTGACAACTGCGTCAATACCACTAACGCAAATCAAATAAACAGTGACAGCGATACTCTGGGTGATGCATGTGACAACTGTGACACAGTGACAGATCTTGACCAAACGGATACCGATAATGATGGTGTCGGTGATTTATGTGATAACTGCGTCAATGACGCAAATCAGGCTCAACAAGATACCGATAATGATGGTATCGGTGATGTATGTGACAACTGCGTCAATACCACTAACGCAAATCAAATAAACAGTGACAGCGATACTCTGGGTGATGCATGTGACAACTGTGACACAGTGACAGATCTTGACCAAACGGATACCGATAATGATGGTGTCGGTGATTCATGTGATAACTGCGTCAATGACGCAAATCAGGCTCAACAAGATACCGATAATGATGGTGTCGGTGATGTATGTGATAGCTGCGTCAATACCATTAACGCAAATCAAATAAACAGTGACAACGATACTCTGGGTGATGCATGTGACAACTGTGACACAGTGACAAGTCTAGACCAAACGGATACCGATAATGATGGTGTCGGTGATTTATGTGATAACTGCGTCAATGACATGAATCAGGCTCAACAGGATACCGATAATGATGGTGTCGGTGATGTATGTGACAACTGCGTCAATACCACTAACGCAAATCAAATAAACAGTGACAGCGATACTCTGGGTGATGCATGTGACAACTGTGAAACAGTGACAAGTCTAGACCAAACGGATACCGATAATGATGGTGTCGGTGATTTATGTGATAACTGCGTCAATGACATGAATCAGGCTCAACAGGATACCGATAATGATGGTGTCGGTGATGTATGTGACAACTGCGTCAATACCATTAACGCAAATCAAATAAACAGTGACAGCGATATTCTGGGTGATGCATGTGACAACTGTGACACAGTGACAGGTCTAGACCAACAGGATACTGATAATGATGGTGTCGGTGATATATGTGATAACTGCCTCAATACCACTAACGCAAATCAAATAAATAGCGACAACGATATTCTGGGTGATGCATGTGACAACTGTGACACAGTAACAAGTCTAGACCAAACGGATACCGATAATGATGGTGTCGGTGATATATGTGATAACTGCTTCAATACCACTAACGCAAATCAAATAAATAGCGACAACGATATTCTGGGTGATGCATGTGACAACTGTGACACAGTAACAAGTCTAGACCAAACGGATACCGATAATGATGGTGTCGGTGATTTATGTGATAACTGCGTCAATGACTTTAATCAGGCTCAACAGGATACCGATAATGATGGTATCGGTGATATATGTGAGAACTGCGTCAATGACTTTAACCCGGTTCAGAAGGACACGGACGGGGATGGCATCGGTGATGCATGTGACCCCTACCCTGATGGTAAGTTCACGTTTCATTCACTTTTAATGTGGAAGGACATTTCGGGATATTAGGAAATGTTCTGAGCAGTGGCGTAACCCGGGTTTTTGGAATCGGGTGGCACAAACTAGTAATGTGCAGACGGAAAAAATGTTTTCGTCAACGGAAGTTGTGAATTGTTGACCCCATTTTTTGGACCTTTGCGCTCAAGAATCTAAAACGTAGTTGGGGTGTCTGTATGTGTGTGGGGTGTGGGGTGTGTTGGGGGGGGGTTGTAGGGGTGGGTATGGGAGGGCGAATATTGGAAACACGGAAACAGACATATTGCCCTTGAGTAAGATAACATACTGATGGTGTTTCTTCACATGCACATGTAGTTCACACACAAATGAAGAACCAAGTGGAAAAAGGACTCAACGACCATGGCGAAAATGAGTTATTGGTGGTTTTGAAGTCATTTAGAGATGATTTATATTTTGCAAGTAGGGATCAAGTAGGGGCCAAAATTTCAAAATGGTCAAAATGATCAACCATGTAATCAAATTGTTACTTTGTAAGGATCCCGAATATATACTTTGCTATATGTCAGACGTATGGTTATGGAGATAATGACGAAAGGTCACTCAAAGTTCAAATGAGGTCAAATTGTCAAAAACGTCGGATTTTCATGAGTGATATATCAAATAGTTCGTTTTACCTTGCACATTACAAAATAAATATACTTTTATATTATTTGAACTTGTAGTTTTAAAATAATTGCAATTATTTGAATTTTGACCATGATTATAGTGGAAGAATGACTCAAATCCATAATGGCGATTATTGATTACAATAAATCGATAATTTATATGACCTTGTAAATTGGTTATCTCATAAACATAACAACTCATACCAAACTATAACCTGTTCTGGAGTTATGGAATGTATAAAATGTTTGATGGCCTATATCTCAAAATGTACACTCTAAAAATCATTTTACTCAACCTGAGTAAAATCTTACTCCTTTTGATAGCAAAAAGGTCACAGATCATTTGTTGAGTAAGCTTGACTCAACACAGGTTGAGTAGCAACTTTACTCTGCCTTTGAGTAAACAGTTTATTCAATAAAAGAGTAAATACATGACTCAACATTTTTTGAGTTAACTTTTACTCAAAATAACTCAACAGTTGAGCTGTGACCTTTGTTACTCAACAGGTTGGTAAAACCTTACTCAATCCACAAGGAGTAATATTTTGCTCTGTATTTGAGTAAACGTTTTGCTCAACTGTTGAACAACACGTATTTAACTCAACTGATATTGAGCAGACTGTTTGCCCAAATATTGAGCAACATGAAGTTGACTCAACTGATTTATTCAAAATGTTTATTCACCATATAGTTGCAGGTTATTCCTTCCCTGTTGAGTAAAATGTCGTTCTTGAACCTCTGCTCCGGATATTTTGACTTTATATTCCTCACACTTTAAAAAGAATGCAATCAAGATTCATACAATTGTGGTGTTGTTACCATTTAATTCACATAAAATAACACAACATCTACAAGAACATAATTATATTGTGCAAACAACACACAATTTTTTGTCTTCTTTTGGTTCTCTGGTTTGTCGAAGAATCCAAGTGATACCACTTTATATGGTGTGGCTCCAAAAGTGACATGTTCAAAAATCAACCACTAATAGTCTTATTGTGATGTGGCGGGAGTTTTAAAAACACGAGCCCTGAATAAAATATGATGCGCTCGCATACTGCCAGGCAAAATACAATGGAAATTGTGATGATGCGTACGCATAATGCCAGGCATTGAAGTCAGAAGTCAACTCATCTATATTTCCAACAGATTAATTGAGTATAGAACAAGGTACACTGATCAATATGCCTTTGTATCATCTTGTTTTTATCTATAATCAATAAAGTTGATGAGCTGAACTGACTGAAAAGGCTCTTTTTAAAATATTGAGTTTGGCCAATAGGCCCTATTTTCAAGTGCTAAAATCCATGTATAAATGTTCGCGGTACTTTTATTTTGCATGATTTGGCCTTGAAATTTGGTCAAAATGTTTGTAATATCTTCTTATATATTATATAGTCTAGCCGCCCTCTAATTGGCATATTGTATAATTAATTAGCATTTATGTAAATTATAATTCATCCGAAATACGTTGTACCTCTGTGTTTGTCTTAATTCCGAGAAACGAATTAACGTTTGTTCTATTTATTGCTTTCTGTTACTAGGAACATGTTACATTTTTGAATGCATGGAGTTTTTTGTGACAGAGGGTGACGGTGCTATAAACATTACCATACTACGACAAGGAGATCCAAGTCTCAATTCATTCATCGGTAAGACAATCATAAATTAAGGCTAATGTTAGACACTATAAAAAATCATTTCAGAAAATGATAGTTTCATGCAGCTATAGACGTTCCGGTTTGTTTGATTGACCAATGCTATTCGCCGTAGAAGAAGTGAGGTAACAGGATTAATTACCATAGCAATAGTTGAAAACAATTTTCGAATGTATTGCCCTGCACTAGACGTACGCAATAACTCTGCATCGCACCATTGATGATCAAAGAATAGGCATAAAGACTTGGATCGTAATTCTATGGAAAGTTCACATTATGCAGAGTCCGTGTACGTTTCACTCGCACCTGTACGAATAGTGTCTTTGAAAAGAGCAGTATAGTATTTTATCTCTTTTTATTGCACACATACATAGACATGACAGGTGATGAGTGCGGCCTTCTTATAGTGCAGGGCAGTACATTCAAAATTGTTTCACTTATTGCTATGGTAATTTATCATGTTACTACTTCTACGGCGGAGAGACTCGTTGTATGGGAAATATAGGATCCACAACTTATAAACTCCCCTAACGCTTTTTGATATAAATGGAAAGATATTTTACGAAATGAAAAATATGAAAAAGTATGCCTTATTATTTTGTTTTGCACATCTGGACCAATTGATAGCGTCACACATTATTGCGTTCGGTCAGTCAGGCGTATTCATGTGTTTGTTAAAGAAAACATTTACACGAATGTGTTTCATAACACGACTAGACAATATCGTTTCACAAATCCAACCACTCAAAGGATGACTCCGGAAATCGCAACATTATGCGTTATGTTAGAAAAATAACTATCCAGCTCGAATCACATGGGTTTTTAAAAACAAACTCATATTGACCATAAAATAAAAATGAATAAAAACAACCGGCTCTCAACACGTGGTATTCAAAATTCCTGCGCCGAAATTATCCAGTGCAATGACGTCATGGTTATTTGTACTCAATTGTTGTCAGCCTTCATTGTATTACTGGGACGTCATTCCCGACGTCATTGCATTTGATAATCTCGGCGCCCGGGAATTTTGAATATCGCGTGTTGAGAGACGGCTGTTTTAACTCGTTTTTATGGTCAATATGAGTTTGTTTAAAATAAAACAAAGCGATTCGTGCTTGATTATTAATTTTTTTAACATATAAGGCATAATGTTGTGATTGCTGGAGACATCCTTTAAATGGGCTCTGCCTAGAACAGTATGTTTCGACTATATTTATAAATACGTATTTATAAATACGCACGTGACCATCTCCGCGCTGCCATAAAGCTTGTAGATAGGAAGTCTGGAAGTGGCCTTCGACACAGCGGGTGGTCTTTATGTACATTTGAATGCAAAGGCGGTAAACAACAGCAAACTGTGTAACAAAATTGCCTATTTGGTTAACTTTGTGATTTTACTGTAAACGTTTGCGTCGATACATATTTCTTCCGTCGGCAAATACTTTCAAAATATTGTTTTTGGTTACATATTATAAATTCGAAATCCCCCCATGTGTACCCATGTCACATGGGAACATATTATAAATTCGGAATCCCCCCATGTGTACCCATGTCATAATTCGGCAATTCTATTAATACTTAAATTTGATGATATCTAAAGAGTTCCTATCAATGTCAACTGAACGACATGAGGATTTGGTCACGCTTGCTGGTCTTGGTATGTCGTTCACACGGGCCACGTGCGTATTTATAAATAAGTATTTATAGATATAGTCGAAGGTAGCTGTAGAGAGTTTGGTTATAGGAGTTTTACAAATCCGTTTACAAAAACTATATACCAACTATTTGAACAAAGTCACTCATTTTTAAACATACGCCTTTGTGACTATGTCACTTACACATTTACACGTTTACCGTTACAGACCTGGTAGTAACTGATCAATCAGCAGAGAGCACCCTTGACTATGCAGCATTGGTTCTAGGGAAAGTGGAAGTGGAATTTCTCCCTGGAGATGAGGAAAAGACGGTTATGTTGACAATTGTAGACGATATGCTTGAAGAAAACGTGGAACAATTTCTTATTTCAGTCGAATTTACTAATGGTACTCAGGCTGATGAAAAAGTGTGTCCACCACTTAACAAGGCCGTTGTAACCATAGCAGATGACGATTTTCCAGGTGATTTGAATAAAACTGCATAAAACTACCCATGTCATAAGGCCTAGAAAAAATGTTTGACGCATTGACGCAACATAAAAATTGGAGTAGGTGGATAGGGACTTTTACACACGCTTTTAAACCTGTAAATTGCGTATGATAAAGGCATTGGAACTTTTCTTCTTTTTTAAAGTTTAATCTTTTTTTCTTCTTTTTTTTTTCAAAAAGAAGTTTAGGGTAGGGCCTACTTTAAGAGTCGATAGGGTTCCCAGCAAACACAAAACGTTTTCGACATCATTCGCAAAAGGTTATAAAAGGTTGTCAGAAAACGTTTAAATGTCGGGTTATATAATGGGTATATTAAGAGTATAAAACGTTTTCATAACCTTAAAAAACATTTTTTGATAATCGACTGCTCAGCAAACAAAAATGTTTTACAGAAAACGTTTAAATGTCGGGTTATATAAAGGGTATAAAACGTTTTAATAACATTCCAAAAACATTCTTGAAAACTTGATACAAAACATTCCAAACAGAATGTTATTTTGGGGTTGAAAAAATATTTTGCGAAAAATGTTTTCCCAAAATACTGTCAATAACGTTTTAAAAACGTTTTCATGACCTTTATATAACCCGACATTTAAATGTTATTAAAAGGTTTTGAAAAAAACATTTTAAAAACATTTCTGTATTTGCTGGGTTCAAACATTTTAACATAATGTTATTTAAGTATTGACACAATATTTGGCAAAAATGTTTGCAAAAATAGTTTACAATAACATTTTTTGAAAACAATTAAAAATATTGTTGTAGTGTGTTTTCATACAAAACGTTTTAAAACGTCATCATGACCTTTATATAACCCGACATTTTAATGTTATTAAAACGTTTTTACCTAAACCAAAAGCCAAAATATAACTTATTTAAAACGTTTTTAAAACGTTTTTGTGTTTGCTGGGGTTACGCCAATCAAATATTTTTTAGGCCTAAGAGAGAGGGCACTCGTCGGCGAACGTTTAAATGATATACTCTTACATTACATCAGGATACAAAAATGCCCCTACGACTTGGCGATCACAATTTATTTATTTATATCACTTATTTTGTCTCTGTTTATATCATGTTACGAGTCGTACTTGACTCAAGGCCAAAATCACCTTTTTCCCGAACTCACACGAATGCACAACACAAATACACTGTTTGTTTAAGCTAACAAAATCTAAGTCTTTAATTGATAACAGAGTATGATTGGTACATATAATAGCAATATCGCATATACAATAAAATCACACAATGACAGTTTTACTATATCAGTACTTAACCAGCTGTCTTCTTGTTGGTGATCCTAGAGTTCTTGCAATGTTCTGGACGACTGATGTAATATATCCTTATTCACTTGTCCTGCGAAAATCAGCGAAGTCCATAGTACACTTGCATTTATAAATCCTTGCGTATAAAATCCTCATACGAAAATAATGATGCTTCTTCCAATCTCCTTTGCGCTGCTATCTCCACAAATATATCTCCTTGCGATGCTTTCTCCACAAATATATCTCCTTGCGCTGCTTTCTCCAAAAATGGTGTTTCTTTCACCAATCACTCTTTTCCCAGGGAACAGGTTTCTTTAACACAGCTCCGCTGTTTTTTGACAGATGCGTGGCCTTCACAAACCCAGCAAACTCCAGCAATTTGACAGTAGAACTTTTAATCCTTTGATGAGGAAGAGCACTTTTGTGTGCTCGCTGTCTTCTTCGTTGCTGTATTAAAATAGCTCAATTATTGGCTACATAAACTGGTTAAAATGTACTTCTTTTTTTTGAAGCACGAAGACCATCACACACATGTGGAGTATCTCAATCTCCCACGGCATTCTGTAAAGCCTCCAGCTTTTTATATCAGTACTCATGCAAAAAACCCATCATCTATTAATAAACCATTACTTCAATCACATTTTCACAACATTGCTGCAATCTTGGGATTTCCCAAGATTAATTATACACATTCACCTTTCACATTACATCACTTCCTGGTTTTTTTTTTTCTGACTATGGTGCAATATACTGAACTGGGGATTTCCAAGTTCCAAACATAGATCTGACTTTGTTTACAATAATTTTGGGGAATTCCAAAATACAAGGGGGTTTCCCATCTCATGAAATACTTTCAGCTTGTAAACAAAGTTAAATAATTAAATTAAATTAAATTACTCAGGGCACATCACAATCATTATACAACGTAACCGTTACACAACGTAATCCTGAATTTAGT